>NC_068361.1:76952630-77090130 GCF_020536995.1 Dreissena polymorpha | reverse complement strand
CTTTCAAAGTTTAAGTATATTCAATATATCTTGAACGTCTGACAGTGATAATGACAATGGTGCATAAGTTGTATTGATGTTTTTATTGAGGTTTGGGGGTCAATGTTTTCGTCACTAACAGTTGATATGGAACTGACATAATTGTTCAAAACATTCCACTATTATCTAAAAGAGGAGGGATATCGTTAGACGAACGTATTTATTTGTTAGTCTTTTAATCAATCTCCAGTACGATTTCGGATCAGATGCGTGTACACTCTCAATTATGCCATCAACGTTCTAATAAAAATGCAAACAAACATGTTGGTGCATATTATTAACTTTGTTGCGATGGTGCTTTAATTTAATTAAATCACTATTAAGCTGCAATCGTTTGTATGTTTTTTGTAACCTATCGCGTAATCGTATACGATGATGATAACGATTAGGAAGTTAACGATGATTTTGATAACACTTATAAATAACGATATTGATGATGCTAAGGATAGTGATGAAAAGGATGGTGATGACAAAGATGATGATAACGATGATTATGATAACGATGAGCATAATAATAATTGCAATAATAATGATGATACTAAAGATGCTTATACGAAGATGATGAGGAAGAGGAAAAGGAAGATGATGACGAATAATTATTAATATCGATAGGAATTGTAATCATGATCAAGGCGATATAAGACAAATCTTCGGCGATAATAATGCTTAATATGATGATGATTATAACGAAAACGAAGATGATAAAAAAGAACACTTATTACAATCATGTTTAAATTGATAATAATCAATAGTAATTTGATAATCATCATGACTGTGATAATTAAGAAAATACTTGGATGCCGAAAGCCATATTAAGGAAAGAGAGCAAAATAATATAGGTTACATAACCATAAACGGAAGTGGAATTTGCGGGGTTACATGTAGTCAGTTTGCTACTATGCACATATGATGCAGGTCCTGGTGCATAAGATTTTAAATGTATTTAAAATGATAAGATTTAGTATCAGTTTAAAGGTACATGTGTAAGTCACAGGGCAAAAGGCCTGATTTGTGCATTTCTTTGTATTTTGGTGGTTGCCAGCTTCAATAGTAGGGCATGGTTTTTGCCTTCAAATGGAAGTGCCGGTAGCTGTCAAAACCGGTGCATATGTTCAAAGGTAATTATTTTGAGTTACGTCGTAAAGAAATTTTTCAAATGCAGTTTTTTGTAAGCTTATGAAACCACCTTTCCAGTCATGTATAGTGATATATTGGCTTATCGCTCGGTCATGGTGAAATTTGAGATCAAAGATTGCGAATTCTATATATAACAAAGAAGGAAATTAATTGGGGATGTGTAACCTTTAAGAACTTCCGACAAAGTTAGTTGTCTTCCAGAATGTTGGCAATTGACCATCAAAAACTCTCTGTATTGCAAAACATAACTGCCAGATGTCATTTTGACCCAATTAAGGGCTGTTTGCAAATGGGCTGTTGCACTTGGGGTCCTAAGGGGGTAAATGCTGGAATATCACACCGAAACCTGTTCCGGAGACATATTCTAAGACTACGTAAACACTCGGTATTGTTTTTCAGTGACATGTTGACATTAATTTTCATCAATCTCAATAATGAACCTAATTCATGTCTTTATTTCATCTGTACTTATTACTATTGTTTACTTTTTTAGCCTTTTCCTATTTGAAAATGTAAAGTGTGTTGTTTTTCCATGCAAGCAATTTTGGACCGACACTGCTATCTGCCTTCGCCTTCAACCCCGTCAGGCAGATCTACTCAGAATAACACCTTATTTTTCCTGTTTGGATTTCTTGCTGAGTTCAAATTAAATCAAGTATTCAGCTGAAAACACAAAAATGATAATAATATTATGCTGTCTTTCCTGGAACGATGTTGCTGTGATAGACCGTGCTTGAAAAACAGCCGGGAATCCGTATTTAAGTGACCTCATTATTATGCGTAAACCTAAGTGTGCATTTTTAGGTGGTGTCGAAATTGGTCTATAGCTCTGTCTGAACTGCTGTCCAATTGGTTTACAAGTCAAGCTGAAGTGACAGGCCATCAAAAACTGCACAGTATGACTGATTCGGAGACGGCCCTCAATACTCGCTCAGTCGTGTCGAGAGGACCGGTGTCTTTGAAGGTTAGTACGCCATTATTTTCAATGAAATCTATTGTAAAATGATTTCTTTGATATCCTGGCACACTTTTGTCACCAAAATTATGAAAATTGTTTTTTTTTACAATTACTGCAGCTCTGAACCCACATTTTGTGGCGATAACTTTGCCAGTGTGCCCGACAATGTGATGCCGGCGTGGTGACTTATCCATTTGCAGCAAATAAAGCAACAAAGACTATTGAAAGCTTACTCTAATTGTATCTCACTTACATTAGTTGGCACCGTAATGGGTAAATGTGCACAAAAAAACTTTTTGTTTTCTCAGATACCACGGAATTGAGCACCCGGGCCAGACTGACACTTTCCGGAGCCTGTCCGAGACGGAACTCGAGCCGAGGAATCATAGGTCCATGTGTGACAGAAAACTTAAAGCTAATGTCTGACGATGTCTTTTTTTGGAGTCAGGAAGTAAAGTGTGTTGTTTTTCCATGCAATCAAGCTCTTTTAATGGGTCAAATGACATCAGAAATGCTGCTTATACATGGATTTTACCTAAAATGTGCCAAAAAATAAATAAAAAGTTTGTTCGAATCTTGTTCAAAACCTGCTATGATGCACATATAATGCCATTGAAGATTTTTTTCACTTATTAAGTCATATGTTACATCTGCTTTGCTATTAGAATCGAAAGTGATGCCTTGTATGGAGTCTTAAGTACTGCATGTATAATGTAACCAAGGTCGGCTTTTCTACCTTTATTCTTGACGCGAAACGCTGTTAGGCGTGACGCTTTCAACGTCAACTTTAACGAATAAATCTGTGTGTCATGGTACTGGAACTTTGTGATCTTTTTTAAAACAGATTATACCTATTGAAAAAGTGCCTTTAATTCAAATTTGAAGGGGTTGGGTTCCCTTATAAGTTACATAACCCTAAACGAAAGTGGAAATTGGGGGGTTACATGCAGACAGTTTGCTACTAAGCACATATGATGCAGGTCCTGGTGCATAAGATTTTTAAAATGTATTTGAAATGAAGGTTTTTGGTATCAGTTCAAAGGTACATGTGTAAGTCACAGGGCAAAAGGCCTGATTTGTGCATTTATTTGTAGGTTGGTGGTTGCCAGCCTCAATAGTAGGGCATGGTTTTTGCCTTTAAATGGCGTTGCCGGTAGCTGTCAAAACCGGTGCATATGTTCTAAGGTATTTCTAATTATTTTGAGTTACGTCGTATAGAAATTTTTCAAATGCAGTTTTTGTAAGCTTATGAAACCACCTTTCTAGTCATGAATATTGGCTTATCGCTCGGTCATGGTGAAATTGAGATCAAAGATTGCGAATACTATTTATAACAAAGAAGAAAATTAATTGGGGATGTGTAACCTATAGTTACGAAAGCAATGCCACTGCAGCGGTTACACATTAATTATCATAAGGGGTGTAAGGAAGGCAACCTAATGAATTCTACCATCACCTTTGTCCCATGGCACATCCTGACAGTATTGATAACACACATGTTGATTTTTAATTTATATATCGTTCTAAATTAAAAATAATGTGATTATAAAAAGTAATTATTACTCAAGAAAATTATGAAAAGCATTATTTGTGTTTCAAAGTTACTCTGACGTAGTATTGCTTAATATATATGAGCCTCGTTCTTCGAAATCCGGGCATAATGTATGTGCGTAGTTTCATCCCCTATTAGCCTGTGCAGTCCCTGTATTTGGAACGACACTTTCCGCCTAATCTGGATATTTACTAAGAAGAGACTTCCTTTAAACAGGAAACGTACCTGCAATAAGCCCAGAATGAGGCTCATATTAAGTTAAGTGTTGCAAAAAGAGAACCCACTATATATGTGGTGTGTGTATAGCTACAATTTGGGGGCATTTTGGGCAATGAACAGGGAACAATTTTTTATGAGTTATTTAGAAAATAAACGGAGACAGATCATTGCAAAATGCATCGTGCCAGGGACTTGATTCACAAGACATCGAAAGATTGTATTCTAGTGATGAAAATTACAAGAAAAATCAAGAATCAAGAAAAAAACATCAATCAATCATATACTCGTTTTACGTAGGTATAAGAGATGTAAATATAGCCATTATTACGATAGTTGCATGCAACAATTTGTCTTGATTTGATGATAATTTGTGCCAATTATATTCCAAATCTTATAATGCAAGTCATAGAATATATACTGAATGGAACACATACTTAACACATTAAACATATTAGGATTATGAGAAAACTCTAAGTGTTCACTGTGAACTTGATCTTGAAGTGACCGATATGGTTGTTTTACGAGACAAGCCATATTGATACTAAAAAAATGAGTTCCAACTAATTTTGAAATCTTATTATGCACTACAAAGCAAAATAGCAATGTTCACGCTGACCTTGACCTTACAGAAAGCGACATCGTTTCTGCACGCGGCACTTGGTATGACGATAGTTTGCGAGCATGTTCCAACCGCGGCTCTGACGCGAGCGACATTGTTATATCATGTGACACGCTGTCTTTATATGCTGTTCATCTGTTCCAATTTATCCTATAATGCACAACAAAGTTATGAGCCGGAGACTAAATGCGAACCTCCACCCACACACTAACAAGCATACACACACACCCGCACACACACACACACACACGCACGCACGCACATCCAATGGACCATTTTCATTGAATTTAATATGTTGTTTGCTTTCATGATTGATCGAGGAATTTTATTTCCGTGATAAGGTTGCAATCTGTCAATATGATAAGCCTTTGGTCGACCGGACGAGTGCGTTTGACCGTGCAGACTAAGTCGTCTAGCTTTTTGGTGGTAAGACATGGCCCTTTCCACACGTTTGTCAGTTTTTAACAAACTCCAACTTTCCGTGTTGGATCATGAATCCACACAAGTTGTCCTGTATTAAATGAGCGCTACTTTGATGTTGTGTCGTAATGCTTCTTTTGATAAGAAACAACTACTTTTAAGTTTTGTCTTGCTACTTCAAGAATCTGATGGAACTTTGGCTGAAGTGTTGTAACATGCTCTTCATATTCTATGTCACCTTCTGAACATTTCGGTCGTCTTGTTACAGCTTGCATGGGAATAATAACTTCGCAGCCGAATACCATCTTGTTTGGAGTTATCTTGGTACTACTATGCTGTGAAGATCTGAAAGCCATTACAGCCTGCTGCAAAACGTGTCCCACGTTGTTTGCTGCAAGCTGCAGTACGATCTCAGCATAGAAATTAACGTTCGGTAAAACCGCTCGACTTATCCGTTCGCCTTGGTCTCATAGACCTCGAGTGGGTCTTATCTATCCGCAACAGATCACACATATCATCAATGTGCTTTGATTTAAAGCATCTTCCATGGTCTGTTTAAACTTGTGAAGGGACACCAAATCGACACACAAAATAGTCCAAAACGCTTGAGCAACAGTTGCCGTCTCCTTAGATGTATTTCTCACAGTTTTATCTGACAAGCAAACAAACAGCCATTAAAGCGTTTAAAACATGGCTATAAAATCTTTTAAACTACCCGAGAAGATCACAAGAAAGTGATCGTCGCAACGGCATCCATTAATTTTGTAATTAAATTGTTCATCATAAGCTTAATAAAACGATCGCGGCAATCACTTGTTGGTGTTCCCGCACGTCTATAATAGACATTCACAGTTTGTTGTACATTATTTAATCGGACTTCAATAGCGCGGTAACGACCTGACATGGTATGTTTAATTCGATAATCGATAAATGCGCGAGCGGAATGTGTGACAACGCACGCGCCGTGCTGACTAGGTATTGTAATTTACACACCTCGGGCATCTTGAGACTTTGGACCGTCCGGTTTACTCAATGTATTTTACGTTGAAAATGACGCAATTCAAGGAGGTATCCGTTCGGTTTCCGGTTTGAGAGAGTTCGGTTTATTCATCATTTTTTAATAAAGTATTAGAAGGGGAAAATACGGGACTGGACCGACTGTCCGGAATCGGGAGATTTCCGGTATTCGTAGAGTCCACTATTAGCAGAGTCTACTTTAGCAATAGCGTTGCTAATATGTTTTAGACATATCAAGGTTGTTGAAGACCCGTGAAATCCAGTTCGCAAAGATGGTTGCAATGGATGCCACAGCTCCATCCACGATATATAGGTAATATGACCGCATCCACACCGCAAAAGACCATTAAAATGTCAAATTCATACAATATACTCCGTCTGGGATACTGAGGCAAAATAAATGTGCGTAAATAGTCGTCTCAGATTAGAATGTGCAGTCTGGGACAACACTTTCCGCGTTGATTTTATTATTCATTTAAAGCAAGTTTCTTCTTAGTGAAAATCCATTTGTGGACAGCACATGCTTATCTGGGTCGAGACTTTACGCACACGCGGGGCGAGGCTGAAATAATTAAAGTATTATCAAAAGTTTCTATTGCTTGTTAATACATATTCCAACGTCAGAAAAAAAGTTGATATAGAAGTCTGAAATTATTGCTTCTATACGCAAGTTGTTTAGAAAGGGCAAGTAAACAGCTGCGTATACATTACAGCACAGTACATAAAACAGTTATCATAACAATATTAACACTGGGTGAAAATAAAATTGTATCTTTTAATGAAGGCATATAAAGCGTACTGGCATTAAGAATGTTTGTAAATAGAGGTACTTCAAACGCCGATTTTTCTCGGGTTACTAGAAACAACCAGGTAGGACGCCGCATTTTTGCATCGCTCCCTTTTGGGGTAATATGTAATATGAAAACAACGTTGAGTGAGTATAATTTTACCAGAGTATCCCCCACCAAACACGATGACTTTGCTGTCCTGGATGGGATGCTGGTACCACAGCTTTAGGTACGCTATGAACTGGACAGTAGCGCCTGGCGGGAACTCAGGAACCGCAGACTACTGGACGTGATATTGCTTAACAACGACAACATATGAAAGTCCTTCTGAGAAAACCTGTCATAATATGTTTTAAAAAGGCAAATAAAACTCATGACGAGAAATATTTTTAAAAGTTTGGTTCATTAATGGAATATCATCATAAGGAATCGGGAAAATGAGTAAGCGTTTGTAATGTCTTACTGAATAATTTGGAAAATGTGTTGAGAACCAAGAAACAGCTTATGTTCGCTTGAAAGCAGAAAAGACTGCGAGGCGAAGGGCAACTGCTTCCTGAAGTCGCAGATTCGATGCTCGGGTAAAACAACACATTTTGAAGCAACTGTCTATTCGTGCATTTATAATTAGTTATCACTGTTCGAATCATTACAGATTTGTAAGTGCCTTTGATATAAACCGTATGCACATTAAACCGCGTGGAAAAGAAGGGTTGTTCGTTATGTTCGAAAACGGGGGAAGGAATCGGTTAACAACAACTGAAGAAAAGTTTAGACCATTTGAAAGCTTTACCACGTAGTAGTAGTAGTAGTAGTAGTAGTAGTAGTAGTAGTAGTAGTAGTAGTAGTAATAGTAGTAGTAGTAATAGTAGTAGGAGCAGTAGTAGTAGTAGTAGCAGTAGTAGTAGTAGTAGTAGTAGTATGATAATTATTATAATTATTATTATTATTATTATTATTGTTGTTATTATTATTATTATTATGATTTTTATTGTTGTTATTAGTAGTATTAGTAGTGGTAGTAGAAGTAGTAGTAGTAGTTAATTTATATTAGTATTGTAGTAGTTAGTAGTCGTATTAGTGAGTAGTAGTAGTATTAGTATTATATTATTCCGTATTAGTAGTATTCGTATTAGTAGTATTCGTATGTAATTATTTTCTTACCTTGATTCTTATTCTTATTACTTATTATTATTATTTCCTTTTTCATTCTTCTTCTTCTTCTTCTTCTTCTTCTTCTTCTTCTTCATTCTTCTCCTTATTCTTAAACTTCTTCATTATTAATTATTATTCCTTCTTCTTATTCTTCTTCTATCTTCTTCTTTTTCTCTTCTTCCATTCTTCTATATTCTTCCTTCTCCTTCTCTTCTCCCCCTACTTATACCATTGTATTTTTACATTGTATGTCAATCTTTTTATATTACCTGTTCCAATATTGAAAGTTGCTTCCATGAAAATGGTCCAGCGACTGAAATTCGTAAAACTTCTCAACCGGAAATGGCAGTCCTGGAGGGGCGGGTATCGGTTCTACATCCCAACCACCGAAGCCGGGCTCAGAAACCACGAATCCTTGTGCACTAGCGAAAAGAAGAACTACCACTGCAGCAAATTCCGAATCACGTGCAGTCATTGTAAACGCTTAGATCAGTTATTTGAATGAACATGTAGTTTAAATGAAGGCAATGATAACTGTTAGTGTTTCGCTACGTAATGTTATAGATCATATCTCATATAGATATCTATTAATAACATTTAAATGAACTTGTAAGCTTCTTTGATAAGTCGCTACTGTATCAACACCTAGGTATATCACCAATCCGACTTACATATCGATGAGTTCCTATATTTGATGTTTTAAAAGGGAATGTGGTGTGTGGGGGGGGAGGAGGGGAATCAAGAAATTACAATATGACAAATTGCACGGAAAACGGCTACCAGGGTCAACGATTTTATGATGCAAATGACATTCAAACAGGTATTAACATTCATTGCTTCCGAAATTGTCAAATTTAACGAACGAAAGAGTAGATTTTCAAACGGCGTATTCGGCGTTTACCTGTTCTTCGGGATTTCAGATAACACCTGGACAACATTTACTGATGCGTATTTTTATGTAACGGTAGAATCCACGAAAATGCGTTATTTTTCATGCAACAATCGCAGTTTCTAAACTTCTGTCTTCAAGCGATGGGAATCACAATAGCAAATAAATAAAATTATTCTCGGTTTGATAAATACGGTATTGTATAGGTTTTATATAGGTTATTTAGAAGAGAGATGATATTATGGTAATGGTATAGCGCGAAGAATGCACGATTTGTGTGTGGGATGTAGGGCCAAAACGCACGGGTTTCTCGTTTTGGGGTTTATATGATTTTCAAATCTATTGAGTCACCATTCGAAGTGTGTATTGACAGACAAATGTATTTACAAGGACAACGAAAACATGGAGGGTAGTTTGTCAATCATGACAGAAATTCAGAGCATTTTGGACAGGAAATGTTCGGACCTAAAATACTTTCAACTGGAAGCAGAATGGGATGCGAAAAATGCAATAAAAAAAGTTAGACAAGAGCCATTATTAAAGTATGTGTACTTTGAATTGTATTGTATGATGTGTTGTTGGTAGCACATTATCACGCTATACGTTATTATGACAAAATTGATTCGAACATGCTTTTTATTTTTAGTAAGTTATGTGTTTGTTATTTGTGCGTGTCTCTTGTGGTCATTGGACGAATTTGTGTAAGGCCAGTTGGCCCGATTTGGAAAGCCAATTGGCTTGTATGGTCAGTTGGTCGTTTTTAAAAGCCAGTCGATCCGGGGATCGTTTCAATAAGATATCGTATCGTAAATATTACGTTATCGTAACTCGAGTAGTTGCGATTGAATTTACGATTATCGTAAACCGTTTCAATAACCCCCTCGTTAATGTCCTCGTAAATCGCTCTCGCAATTTACGATTTCTTTATTGTACATTCCGTTTTCTTTGGGGTTATATTCAAACTGTCAACATCCGGTAGGGTGTTTACACCGTGTTGTTTTCCGTAATGTGTTGCGGAAATTTGAGAAAAAGCACATATAATAAACATTGAACAGAACAGAACAGAACAATACTTTATTACTCCTAGGTATACATAGATACAACATGGGGAACATATAATATACACAGTACAAAATACATATTTTGTTTCCGGTTCAAGTGTGGGACATTTTGGTATAGGGTGAAGTCATATTAATATAAGCAGTTTGAATCACTTAACAATTTTAACAGTTACATTGATTGTTTGTAAGTTTTCAATTAAAGTTTTAAATTAAGTTCACAAAATGGGAGAGATCAAAATTAACATTGGTTTTCAAGAAAAGCATTTGTGCTTAAACAATAATTTAGTAATATTAATAGTAATTAAATAATAATAATAATAATAATAATAATAATAATAATAATAATAATAATAATAATCATAATAATAATGATATTGATAATAATACGCATAATAATGCACAGAATAATCATATACATCATCATCATCAACATGAAACGATATCATAATCAAAATATTCATATTCACAACCTCATGCATTTTAAGCAGTGTCATAGTCATTGATAATATACATCAACATAATGTTAGAAATAATTTAACAATATATAATGTAAGTATACATACATAAATGCTATTCATTGTACATCAGAGAAGATACATCACACAATTATTAACGTGATAAATAACAGTGTTTTATTTACTGGTGTATGGTACGTCTACATAGATTATAATTGTAAGTGTTTATAGAGCCGATGCGGATCATTCCGTATAATAGCCTCATTAGCGGACTAGAGTAAAACACAGGTGACGTCACTGCACTACTGCAGTATTTAGCATACGGGTCTTTGCGACCTAGTTTGAGCCCGTGTACAGTTAAAAGTTATGGATCACCTCGTGTGAATATTATCGGTTTAGACAGACGCGTGTTTTAACAGATGTCGGTACAAAATTAATTGGATATCACCCGCGAATTGAGGTAAGCAATTTAACAGTTGGAGAGTAAGTAATATAGCATGCTTTAAAGTTATAGGCGTTCTATAAACTTGCATTGTGAATAATTAAAGTAAGTGAGTTCGGAGGCATTGGCGTTTTGTTGTTGTTGTTTTTCGAAAAATTAAAACTCAATGCGATAGTCTAATGCCTGATTCATTTCTACTATTGATACTACAGAGAGCGAGGTGGCTCACACGGGATCAATAGACGATTAATTGCATAAATCAATCTTTCGTACCGTGTTACAGCGGAAAAGTGTTATTTTTCACTGTGTGCAAAGTCCATGAACTCACTGGAATTGTTACTAACGTCGTTAGTGATAATGGAATTTTGAAATGTCTAATCATCATGCTAAATAATCAACAGCATAATTTCTGTGGAACACTGCGATATGCCTTATATAAGTGTTTCATAGTTATGGTGCTTTTAAAATAGTTCACTATCTGCCAAAATTGGAATGGTACTTGTATACAGGTAAAATAAATAATTGTACAGTGTTTATTTTACTAATATCATATAGTATCACATACAAACATTTATTTAACTCTTTGTATTAAAAATTGATTCCTGAAAAAGTCTGATGCTTATCAAGGCACAGGAGTCTATATCCCAAGTATAACCAATACTTTGTGTCATCAGAGATGATCTTGAGGACCCTCCCTCATTCCCTCATTGCCAGGGTTTCCGGACGTTTCCTCCCCAAGACGTTTCCTCCCCAAGACGTTTTCCCCAAGACGTTTCCTCCCTAGACGTTCCCCCCCCATTTTAGTTTTAGTGCAGACGTTTCCACCCCGCAATAAATTTATAATTGTTTGGTTGAAGTATAATGTTTGTTTATTATCAAAATTATTGTTTTGTTTATGAAGTCTTTAATTAACTTTTTATATCTATGAAGCAGCTTGTATGTTGTTTTTTTTGGTTTTAGAATTGTTTTTGGAGGGTTAAACTGTGTAAGAATTGCATGTAAATCATTAGTAAGTGCATGTTGGTGTACAAGCGGAATAAATGGAATATTCTCAAAATCTTACTGAGTATCTTATACATGTTGCTCATTTGGGAGCACAAATGCAACCAAGAATAATGTGTAATCAAGACCCGTTTTGAATACACAATTAACACCTTATTTCAGTTTGAGTAAACCTGAGCAGGGTTGTGCAATTATAGTTGTTTGTTGTTTTTAATCCAATTAAATATGGTCAATTGGTGAATTGAAAAATGTTAAAATCAAATTTAAATTAATTTCAAAACTGTTTTCCTTGTAACAGTTTAATATGATAAATAAATAAACTTTGTAACTGTCAACAATTTTTCTTCATGCATTCATATGTTTATTATCAAATTATTGGATGTCACTGATATTTTATTTTTTACTAATAACTAATTTAGACTAATTAAAACAGAATTGAACTTTCTTGCACATTATTTTCATTATAAATAATAAAATAAGTAAATGTAATAAAAACTTATTGATATTTAAATAATTTAACTCAATGACATTAATTATATTTAAAAGCAAAAAAACAACAAGTGAACTTTTTTATTGAATGAATTTGTGGAATTTAAGGAAAAATTAATAACTTTATGAATTTAAAAAAGTCAATTCATAGCAACTCATTGATTATAATTAAAACAGTGATAAACTATTTAAAAATGTTTTTGTATGATAATGTGCTAATCTCATCTTATGACTATCCCCCCTTCAAAGATGTCACCTAATCTCATCAATGCTTATTAATGGGCCTGTATATTGCACCATAAATACCCCTTTATACAGTAGCTGTTATCTTGTAATATACACTTGCTAATCCAATTAGCGCTTGTATATTGCACCATAAGTGCCTGATATATTGTTTAATGGCAGGTGTGTGTTGTTACTTAATATAAGCAAAACGTAACTTTCCTATTATTTGCCTGGTTTTGAAAATATTTTCATCCTTGAGTTTCATTTAATTTTTAAAGAATATTTTTGAGAGGTAACACCTCAGTACTAAAAATCAATGTAAAATGTTCATACAAGATGTATTGGGCAATTATAATTTAAATGTTACTTAACAATTTTATTTACTCGTTTGTGTTTCAGTAACAATTTGAATATAGTTATTATTCTTCATTAAAAATCACAACTTATGGCTTATCTTCATTACGTAACTATTATTTGTAACATACTATTCCACTTTAAATGATCATCAAAGAACATCAAAGGTGTGCTTTTACTCAATTAATTAATACAATAGTTATAATTGTTTAAGTAACCTTCTATTCCACTTAAATAAAATGACCATCAAAGAACATCAAAGCTGTGCTTTTACCCAATTTTTCAAGGATCTCAATTAATGAAAGAAAAATTTCACGCACTTATAAAAACAATTATAATTAGATCTATTTAATTGGTAAAATTTGTTTGAGGCTTCCCTAAAAACAACCATAAAAAATCACACAGTCACTTTTACCAAAGACCTATAAAATGTATTCTATAGGTATTTGCTTTTACTCACTCAGGACTCAAATTACATATATTGTTTTTTTAAATTAATTATTAAGACACATAAAATGCACTGAATTTTAATACTAATCGATAAAGTTATTTTTTCGCATATCCCGGCATTATTACAAATAACTACTTGTAATATACATTTTCATATTATGTGGACGTTTCACCACCAAAATGGGGGTGAAGCGTCTAGGGAGGAAACGTCTGGGGAGGAAACGTCTTGGGGGGGGGGGGGGACGTCTGCCACCCATTGCCAGTGGGGATAAAAGTTGGACCTTCTGATAAAAGTAGCTAGACAGACACTATATGTAATATTCCAGGGCAACCTTTTTAGCTCGGCTGAAGAAAACCCGAGGTATTGTCATAGCCAGCTCGTCATCCGCCGTCTGCCTTCCGCGTCGTGCTAAAACTTTGACAATTTTCCCTAGAATCAAAGTGCTTCCACCTGCAACTTTTTAACTTCATATGTAGATGCACCTTGATGAGTTCTACATGCCACACCCATTTTTGGGTAACAAGGTCTAAGGGCAAGTTCACTGTGGCCTAAAAAAAAATTCTGACAAGCTTTAATTTATTCAAAAGTGCATATAATCATTGATGATTCTGTAATACATGTAGTTACATACAGTTACAATATGTGTTACTCATTTTTTTGCTTTAAAAAACATTGTTTATCTCCATGCACATTTAACTCTCTCTGTAACGCTCGATTGGTCATTGTCGGCTCGGGTACTTCTTACAAGTACCTTCGGTACTCTTAAGTATACATGTACTTAAATGTACCCCGGGTCACTGATTACCCTAAAACGATTGCTTATCTTCAACAAACTTCTCTTTAAAAACAAACTGTATCAACATTGCTTTTTGAGTAAGAGTTTTGATAATATAGAGGCCATTGTACAGAAAATTTGACATGAATGTAAACATAATTAATAAACAAATAAAAATAGCAGACAACCGATTTAGCGTTAAAATTCTCGGGTATGTTTTAGTATATTTACCGTACCAGGGGTACATGTAAGTATACTTAAGAATACCCGTGTTACATGTAAGTAGTACCCAAGCCGTTAATGACCAATCGAGCCTCAGTAACTGTTCCTAAATTACAGTCACTGTGTTGCCGTTTAAACTACAACACAAAAGGGTCTTGACAATTAAATGAAGCCGTATTTGCACCATATTTGTCCGTGTTTAATGATCATGTAAATTAACTTGACATGCAGAAAAATAATATACTTTTAAAATAAAAAAAAATCCTGCATTTTTCCTGCATACATTTATGTTTGTGTATTAAAAATTATTTCTCCTTGTGAAAAAAGCACTTCATCAGAAAATAAGTATGTAACCATAAGTGCGTTTTAATTGTGTTTTAAGTATATTTTCACATAATTTAATGAACTTTTGTTGAAAAAAAACTGAAAAAGTACACACAAGTGTATTAAATTTGCATTAAATACATTTTCATATACATACATTTACCAACGCCTATTTATGAGCAGTAGTCCTAAAATGGTTTACTTATGGTTGAAAAAATGCATTTTGTATTGCTATTATTTCAAAATATAGCTACCGATCCAGTTCAATATACAACTGTAATGTTAAATTATAAACGCTATATGAAGTTGGAATATAACATATTTTCAACAATTATAATGTGCTGTTTTTCCTGTTGTGTTTATTTATTTGACAAAATTATAAGTAAAATAGATACTTGCATATACAAATTCATTTCATGCTCTGAATGTATTTTTGTTAAATTATGTGTATACTTTTTGTATTATTAGTACTTTTCTAATGTTTAACAGTGATGTTATTTTTATTATTTTTATTGTATTTTTAAACTGTGTGCAGGCACACATCCACAGGGTTTCATTTTTTTAGGATTTAAGAAAAAATCAAATTAAACACGCAGTGAAATCAATTAAAATGATACAATTATATATGCAATATTGCCTATTTTACATATATTTTGTACAAATTAATAACATGTTAAACTGCATGTACTGCAGTGTTGAAGAAACACTGTTGAGTCCCAAATTGATGTCTTAATTCCAACTTCAGATAACAATGTGTTCCTAGAATAATGAAGAAATACTGGAATCTCAAATTGTGTCATATCATTGTTTCTAATATCTGCAACAGTAGTAACCCTTCTGAAAATAATATGTGCTTTTTTCCAAAATGCAATTAAAAAATTGCATTTTATCTGCACTTGTTTAAGCGAATCGTGTGCATTTTTTAAAGAGTACACTTCATTGCATTAATTAATTAGAATCAGATGAAGCTTTTTTTCATGTTCCTTTAAATTCGGGAGTGTATTTTCTTTTTTTTATAAATAACCACTTCTTCTTAGACAGTGGAGTTTTAAGTACATCTTTTTAATTTATCAAATGTATAAAGTATATCTTTTCTAGGTTAGGACATATTTTTACTTTAGAAACAAAATAACTCATTCTTACAAGCATTATTAGGTGTTTTCTAAAATTTAAATGAGTAACAAAGTACTTTTTTCCATTGGGGCCATACAATAAAATGTTCACAATAAAAATGCTGACAACTTTAAACATCATTCTTTTTAAGTAAGTGCTTCTTCTGTGTCCTCTGTATTGCAATCCACTTTAATAATTTAAAGTGTATATAAATACATGTTGAACAAAAAGATTGTGAAGTAAGAAGCTAAAGTGACATTATTCAAGAAGCTTCTTCTCTTAAAGATTCACTAACGCAACATCCAGTTTAAAATTTTTTAACAACTTTATTCGCAACAACAGTAAATATTTGTAGTGGTTATAACAATAACCCAAAGAAATATTATTTATATGATTTTAAAAAATCTGACTACATATGTGAATTTCAATATCTGTGGAAAATATAGGGATATGGAGTAGCTGTACACACAATTTGAGTGGAACATTTTAAGTACAAAAGGGTCATTATTAAGCTTATTGCAGGTCACAGATACGCAACTTGGTCAGTGACCTCACAATGACATAATGACCCTGAATACATATGTGCTTTTAATGAAAATATGTAGTAGATACAGATATATAAGGATGTTGCATGTTTACCATAATTTTATAAACAGCTTATCATTCAAGGTATAGTCGAGCTAAAATTAAATATATTTATTACATTTAAGTTCAAATAAAAAAAAATACAAGAGTTCTTGCTGTGTTCAACTGCATGTGTGTAATATAACGTTTTCAGTATTATGGGTATGAGAGTCCCGTCCACTAGTCCCAGGCCTTGTGGCAGAATCCAACCTTCATGCAAGTTTGTTGTTGTACACGGACTGGAAACCTATGGAATGTATCATGTGTTTAAAATTACCAGTACATGATAAAGCATTTATATACATGATTTGATTAACTGTGTTTAAATTTTCATTTATTTACTGTGCTCAAGTTTTCATCATCTATTGATTTGTATTCACATATCAGTGATTTTTTTGCAGTGAATAATACCGGTATTAAATATACTTCTAATGTAATGAAAATACTATAATATGTTACTGTTGTGTATGTGTGTTCAAGAACAAGATATTCTGATAACTCAGTAACTGAATTGTTTTTTCATGATGATCATCACTTTGGTGTTTTGTGGTTGTAGGTTTGAAACATGTAGGCTAACAGTTGCCTAACTGGGCACATTTTACAATCCAACATAATTTAGCAATACATGTATCGTTCTGACAGAATATTAAATAAACATAATACAAAGAAAAGGAATAGATTGTAACGATTGTAGCTTTGATAACAAACATTAACCAATAAATAACAAGGCTCCATTGAGTACTTATCCGAACAAAAAAACTTCCGAAATCACATCCAAATTGCAATGGAGATAAAAGCTGACAGCAAAATTAATCATTGCACAATAATTCGAGCGGCGGAAAGCGCATATACTTCAACTGCTGTTGAACAATATAATTGAATCACACACATAATAAACACATAGGGTTTTCACGTAAATTGCAATTTGTTTTGATTTATTTATCCTTATCGAATATAAACAAAGGGTAGTAACTGACCTATTGATTCCAACGTTAAATATTTTGCAGAAAGTAATCAAGGGATAAAAAACAACATGTTTACTTCCTCTGTTATGTCGTCGATAAAAAAGACGGAGCCAAAAGCTACTTATTCGGCGTCTATATGCACAACATACGCGGCGTCCATTTTGGTTTCGACGTAACTACGACTGCTACTTACGTCTCGTAGACTTACGAGAGAATTCTACGATATCGTAAGTTGCGAAAATTTATTGAAACGCAAAATGGCAAGATGCGATAATCGCAACTGGTTTACGAGTCGTAACATACTTACGAGAGCTTATTGAAACGGTCTCCAGATGTGTTAAAGCCAGTTGGAGTGTGTTGTCAGTTGACCGAAATTTCGTAGAACGCATGTACACATGAAATTAACATTATTTGCAAGTTTATTATTTGCAGTAACTGGACTGTTCGAATGGTATATTAAGTATTGAAGAACATGAAGGTATGTTTTATGGAGTAGGTTATTATAAACTATGATTATGCTTTTTTTTATTCTAATTAATTGTATAAATATTGTTTTAATTATATCTGTTGTATTCTATTTTGTATTATTTGAGTGGTCAGTTGACCGTTTGTTGAAGGTAATAGTGTGTCTGATGAGAAAAGCCAGTTGGTTTGTGTGGTCAGTTGATCGTTTGTTGAAGGCCATAGTATTCCTGATGAGAAAAGGTAGTTGGCTTGTGTGGTCAGTTGACCGTTTGTTGAAGCCATAGTGTGCCTGGCTATAGTGTGCCTGATGTGGATAAGCCAGTTTGCTTGTGTGGTCAGTTGACCGTTGTTGAAGGCCATAGTGTGCATGGCCATAGTGTGCCTGATGTGGATAAGCAAGTTGGCTTGTGGTGTCAGTTGACCGTTTGTTGAAGCTATAGTGTGCCTGCCATTGTGTGCCTGTTGTTGATAAGCCAGATGGCTTGTGTGGTCAGTTGACCGTTGTTGAAGGCAATAGTTTGCTGATTTTGGTTGGAAAACATATTTTTATTGCTTTCACAAATGTTTGCAAATTTATCTTTACAGTAATTTAAAAATGACAGTTCGAGAGATGTATTACATGGTGGAGAATATGTAGGTATTTATTATATGTTTTGTATTGATATTTATAATTTGTATTCTCTGTTTTATTCGAAAGTCTTGTCAAATACAAACATCCACTCCTATGTTGCCTGTGGGTTATTATTTGTATGGAAAACATTTTTTAACATTAACGAAGATAATAATGATGTATTTATCGATGATTATGATGATGATGACGTTAATGATAATGATGTTGATGGGATGATAATGATGTTGATATGATGATGATGATGATATGGTTATGTGTAGGACGGGTTTCTCGTGTTGGGGTTTATATAATTTGCAAATCAATTGAGTCGCCATTCGAGGTGTGTATTTTACATGCACAAGGTGTGAACAAGGAGAACGAAAGAGTGATACACCCGCCCGTTCGCCCGCCCTTAATGAATCTGTGTATGTTTAAATAATCGCTTACTTTACTTTTACCTTTGTAATGTTGATATGATAAAGTCGATATTAAGATTATTTTCAGTTCGGATTTTAGTCCAAGTGAGATGGGGTCTTAACATGAACCGATTCCTTTACCGTGATAGAAAATGGGTGTATTTTCAGTTGAGTCTCAATCAGCTTAGTTTTCTTGATTATTTTGGTTATGTTTTCAAGTTATGTAAATCATATTTTAGACTCTCCCTTCCTGCAGATATTTTTTCGTACAAATTTATTGAAATTTTAGTATGATTACATGTCATTGTGTTATCATTTTTATGCCCCCTTTCGAAGAAAAGGGGGTATATAGTTTTCGCACTGTCCGTCTGTCAGTCTACCAGTATGTCTGTCTGTCTGTCTTTCTGTCACACTTTCGTGTCCGCTCTCTATTTCAAATACTTTTCATCCGATCTTTACCAAACCTGGTCAGAAGTTGTATCTACACAATATCTAGGTCGAGTTCGAGTATGGGTCCTGCCGTTTCAAAATCTAGGTAACGGGTCGCTTAGTGAATTTCAAGGATTTAGCATGGTAAAATGCAATTAACTTCTATCAAAGCGTTGGCTATAACTTTTGCATTATTAAAGATAGAAACTTGATATTTGATATGCATGTGTATCTCATGAAGCTGCACATTTTAAATGGTGGAAGTTCAAGGTCAAGGTCATCATTCAAGGTCAAAGGTCAAAAAAATAATTCAAAGCGGCGTTCTCATGAAGCTGCACAATTTGAGTGGTGGAAGTTCAAGGTCAAGGTCATCCTTCGAGGTCAAAGGTCAAAAAGAAATTCAAAGCGGCGTTCTCATGAAGCTGCACATTTTGAGTGGTGGTAGTTTAAGGTCAAGGTCATCCTTCAAGGTCAAAGGTAAAAAAACAAAACAAAACAAATTTTTATTTCAAAGCGGCGCAATAGGGGGCATTGTGTTTCTGGCGAACACATCTCTTGTTTGTTTTGTTATGTAATTAACGTTTAATTTAAGAAGTTATTCTAATTGTCAATATTTAAATACGATTTCTTTATCTTTTCGTTTTATTTGTGTAACTTTTTTGATGTGGATGTCGGTTTAAAACAGCTGTTGCACAATTTCGTCATATGCATACATATAATACATGAATACTTATGAGTTATCTAAACTCTTTTTAAGTATAAGTTTATGGACGTTATTGTTTGAGTGATTAGTTTTTTTCTTGGTGATTTCCGGGATGCGTACGGGATGCTTATGATGTTTGTTATGTTGATTTGCTCAATGATATTGATCATGTGTTATTTAGATGTTTTGCTAAAGAATACTTAATATTTACAATATTTAGCCATGGGTCCCCATACGTCCGCATGCGAATAAAAGAAAAAAAAAGAAAAATGAGCAGTAGCGTTGCGTATTTCGCTCGCCGTTTTACCTGAATCGTTCATTACTACCGATTATTGTATGCGGTGTACGTGAAGCCATGCAAACTTCTATTGATTGTTGGTGATGGATAAATCTTGCAAATAATGGCAGTTTGTTTAAACAAACATAATCTTTCACATATGTAAATGTATACGATTAGAATCAACTTAACGTGATTGCCGTTGGGGGCGTCCTGTGTGCGCTTTGGTCATCGGTGGGGAATCAGTTTATTCAACCCATAACTTTGATTTTAGGTTAAGACTTACCATCTGAGGTGTATTAATAAATGTGCACTATTCACATGTCACATATGTACATGTTTGAGCATACATAACGATATGTCCTACATAATTTAAATAGTATCGTTTCAGTTCTTTAGCCATCTGGACAAGGATGTTGCACCGTTTACGGGCGTCTCGAGACTCATCAACTGATCGGTGCCATTGAGGTCGATCTCCGTTGCACATAAAAGACAAATGGGCGTCAGAAGAATTGTTTTTTTTGCATTTATATATCGAACGCCCTGTGAAATACAAACACCCACTCTTATTTTGTCTTGGAATTATTATTTGCATGGAAAACATTTGTTAAGATTAACGAGGATAACAATGATGTTTTTCTCGATGATCAGGATGATGATGACATTAATGATAATGATGATGAGAATTTATTAGTATTTTGAGAATAGAGAATAATAAATTTACTCATAGCTATGAGTAATAAAAGTTAAATCAATTTCATTATTAAATATTGAAAGCTAAACGGTATAATCCAGGTAAAAAATTATGATGGGAAATTCAGGTACATTTTTAAAAAAGGGTTGAACATATGTTTTATTTATTTTATTGTTTACCTTAGACAGATGTAAACATTAACCACTAGCGATATAACAGTGAACCTTTTTAAAATTATTTTATTTTCATTTTATTATTTACATATTTTACCCCGTTTCCATTAAACTAAAGTTTAAATTACCGGCATACATTTTGCATAGACACATCGCGTTGTTCATCAATAATACATGTACATTTTGGGATCGTCAAGTAAACCTTAACTTGAATCAAACACCAGTCGAGTCCATTCATACACCTTTTTGATATAACTTTGACGGTAAATTCTAAATTATCTGTTTCTTTGCAAATTGACTGACTTGTTCTCAAGACATGGCTTGAAGCTGTAAAGTGTAGCCTTTAACTTTGTATACATGATCAGTAAACAGTGAAAAAAAACTAATCCTCGAAACGCATTTATTCAAAACCTATACACATATAAAGACCATAACAAGTCATTTCATTTTATTGCCAACTTAACGTTTGAACGTGTAGCACATTCGTTCAATCTGTTCAAATGTTAATTTTATAATTTAATTGGTGCATGGTTCTCTTTAAGGCAGTACGCTGGGTGTGTTTACCGTATTCTGGCGCGATGACGTATCCTTTAAATGTTTTACCCTGATATACGTCTGGAGTCTTTATTGATAGTTTGATGGCCCATGAATTGCTGCGGATTGAAGACGAGAATTATTCTTGTGAACCTCTGTTTTCTCGAACTGATTCAAGTATGCCGTTTACAGGCGACACTGACTCGTTTAATTTCATGCAAATGAAATGGCGGTAGGCATGCTCGTTTTGTCCTCTTAATTAAAACTCTGCAATCGTCACGTTTTTGACGATGCTGCTTCAGCATCTTCTAAGTTATCATACCATGGAAAAATTATCCACAATGGCGAGCTATGTAAAAAACCAAGCCAGTCCGATTGAGATAGTGTCGATTTTCTAATCGGCATATCTCGCTGATTAGCATTGGTAACATTCTCCAGCAGAGTTGTCTTTCATGCCTCAACATAGGGTACGACTAAAATGCGTATATGACTCATATCGGCGGATATGACTGAAAAGTGCGATTAGCCTGCAGTCGCTTGAAAGCTGTTTGCTTAAAAGCGGTTTTCTGACAATAATAAATAGTTCAATTGGATACTGATTAGACTGCCCTTTCCCTGTGACCTGGCTCAAATAATAGTATTGTCATTAATCAAATGATTTTATTTCGAACATTAATCAAGTTTTTTTTCTGGTCCTTCGGTATTAATGACTCCAGCACTTTCTTGTTGAGAATTGAATACTGCTTAAGGCGATGCTAGGGGGCGTGAGAGATGTTGCATCTACCATTATCTCTCATGAATTGACTGAATAATACCGAGCCGGCAATATTTGACTTAATTTTTGGTTTGGTTGCTCTGACGAGGGATCGAAAAATTTCAGAATCTTGCTAAAAGCCTAGTGGTAGAGTGTCGTCTTTGATTTTAATTGAGGACAAAATAAATAAAAATTGAAATAAAAAACATTTTACAAAAAAGTTTCGAGTATTTAATGCATTGAAACAGATTATATACCCATTTGAAGAAGATTCAAGGTTACCTTTTTAAAAAATAAAATTATCAAGCATATTGTGAGTATTTATTGACCGTACGGGGCGGAATATCACGGTCCAGCGCATTACTGTGTAGGAAATTCCTAACGGTAACCAAACAGTTACCAAACGATTACGGGATTAAAAATGTATGATAACCTCCCTGGTTGGGTTGTATTTTGTGTTAACCATTATTTGCATAAGTCAGAGGTTAATGCCGCCACGCCAGGTCAATAAATACGCACAATATCTATGAGTTAGCGGTCGATAGTTGCATAATTTGGTATAAATAATAATAATAATGTTCAATGAATACGCTCAATATCTATTAGTTAGCGGGCGATAGTTGCATAATTTGGTATAAATAATAATAAAAATAATGTTCAATGTCAAAAATCTCTAAAAGCAACAGATGTAAGGCGTTTTCTGGCTAACACTCAAGGGTCAGTAAAGACTGAGCGTCGAATTACAATTTTGTACGTCGAAGTACAAAAAATGTTTCCTACATTTCTCTTTTTACCTACTAGGTCATGTTGACTTTAGACCCAAATGGTACGCCATAAATGTGTATTCATATTATTGCCTTCGCGTTACTTATCCGATGTTTGACGGAAAGGGCCAAGAATGTGCGATTGTGGGTCATGTTCCCTAGGGGTACTACGTTCCCGTACCCCCAATTTTTGTTCTGTACCAAAAAAAGTTCGTACTCAATTTTTTTTCGTACCCAATTTTTTTTTCGTTCCCAAATTTTGTTCGTACCCAAATTGTGTTCGTACCCAATTGTTTTTTCGTACCCATTTTTTTTTACTCTAATTTTTTTTCGTAACCAAATCTTTTTTTGGCATAATGTTTTCGTTCCCAAAATGTTCGTACCCATTTTTTTCGTACCCCACATACACATTTGTGATGATGTAGATCAACTTAAATTGATGCTTTTATATCCATCCTCTTCAAAAGCATCGTCACACCAGTACTGAAAGTACTTTGATTGTTATGTTTTCCTTATGTATTTACGTGCATTACTAAACTGACAATATAGTTAGAACTATGAATCAAAGTAATTTTCTTCCAACAAAATCGATTAGATAGATAGATTTATTTCGGCAAGGAATGAATACATGGGCATTAACAACATGTACAAAATATAAAAATATCACATACATGAAGATAAATATACCATGACATACACACCAACACCAAGGATAACACAAAAATGAGTAAACCCATATTTCCATTGTGGTCTTTGTGCTGCTGGCAGGACATAGAGTGTCACTTATAAAAATGAAGAATGCATAAAATTTATGAAAGATAGGATCAAAGTTGATAAAAATTGATGACTTGAAATGATTCCTTAATCCAAAAAAAAACAAAAAACAATACACATAAAAAGTTACAGATTTTCTAATCAATGAGTTTTTAAAGACGACTTTAAACAAACAGTTTATCAATCTGTGTTATACTGGAGGGTAAATTGTTCAATAATGAGCATCCCGTGTAACAAAAGGACTTTGACCCGAAACCTTTTTTTTGCATCAAATGCACCTTTTTGAGTTGACCTGGTCCTGTATGAATGAATAGAGGCCTGCGAAATAAATTGTTCTCCCATATAGCCAGGGGCCAAACCATTTTTAATCTTAAACACATGGTCAAGAACCATCTGGTCTACACGTTTATTGACTGGTAGCCAGTTTAGCGATCGAAAGTGTTCTGGCCCAATATGAACCCTTGCATCGAGACCAATGACAAACCGCAATAACATATTCTGGGTAGTTTGGAGCTTATTTTGTAACACTTTGGTGAGACTATGGTACCAAATAGAGCAAGCATAATCAAAATGACATTGGATCAAAGACATGACAAGATGTTTCTTGGTTTGCTGGGTGAGATTTTGTTTCTTTCTATATAGATATTTTAACCTGGAGTTGGCCTTCTGAATTACTGAACGAGCCATGGTTTCAAAGGACAAAGTTTGATCCAATGTAGCCCCTAGGTATTTGACTGAAGATGTAGATTCAATAATGGTACCATTACAAGAGACAAGGGTTTGACCTGACTCTATGCCTAGAACCAAAAATATACTCCGTCTTACCTAAATGCAGACACAACTTATTATCAACCAACCACTGACTAACCAGATGTAAATCCTCTTTCATTAACCTTTCAATATCAGTTTTACACCTACCAGACACGAGATTACCTGAGTCATCTGCATATAAGAGGAGCTTATTTTTAACCACAGCAGACATATCATTAACATAGATTGGGAAGAGCAGGGGACCTAGAATTGACCCTTTTGGAACTCCACATGATATTGGGGATGTACCGAAATGAGTGCCTGAAACATCAACAAGTTGCTGTCTATCTGAAAGGTATGATTTGAACCACCTTAAGATATCATCACCAAGACCTGCTGCACTTAATTTCATGAGAAGTATAGAGTGATTAACAGTGTCGAAGGCCTTTTGGAGGTCTAGAGGAATCATTCCTACGAGATTACCTTTATCCATTTCCAACCTGATATAATCAGTCAGATGTATGAGACAGGTGTCCGTTGAAAAACCATATCGGAAACCAGACTGAAATTTATACAACAATGTGTTAACCTTGAAGTATGACTCAACCTGGTCATATACAACCTTTTCATATATTTTAGATATAATACTCAAAATAGAGACTGGACGGTAATTACCAACAGAGGTTTTATCACTTTTCTTAAAAATAGGAACAACCCTAGCAGACTTGAGATCCTCTGGAACAACACCCTGTATAAGAGATAGATAAATAACATGAGTGAGAGGTTGAGAAATAATCGAAGCCCCATCTTTCACAAAACGTGAGGGCATACCGTCTAAACCTGTTGCTTTATTAGAACTGAGCTGGTTTAAATATTTGAGCACTTGGTTCTAAGAAACTAAAGAAAAACTGTTAAAAGCTTTTACACCAAGGCTAGCATAAAAATTAATGACAAATGATTTTCCAAACTTAAGAACACTAGTTGGTAATTTATCAACAAGCTTTGAGGCAACTGTAGTGTAAAAATGGTTAAAAGAGTCTGCAAAAATTTCCTTATCAAAGCATATATATTTCCATCAATGTTAAGACAAATATTAGAAGAGGAAGATAATCCTTTCTTAGATGGTAAACCAAGATTCTTAATGATAGACCAGAGTGACTTAGAGTCATTCTTAGCTCGACTATTATATATAAAATATATATAGTGGAGCTATCCTATTCACCCCGGCATCGGCGTTAGCGTCTGCGTTAGCGTTAGCATGCAAATGTTAAAGTTTTCGTACTACCCCAAATATTTTCTTTGTCCCTTGACATATTGCTTTCATATTTTGCATACTTGTTTACCAACATGACCCCAACCTATAAACAAGAGCAGACAACTCTATCAAGCATTTTGTCATAATTATGGCCGCTTTACCACTTATAATATTCAGCAAATGTTAAAGTTTTCGTACTACCACATTTATTTTAATTGTCCCTTGACATACTGCTTTCATATTTTGCATACTTGTTTACCAACATCACCCCAACCTATAAACAAGAGAAGACAACTCTATTAAGCATTTTGTCATAATTATTGCCCCTTTTATACTTAGAATATGCATATTATTGGTAAATCTAATGATGTAAAAGTTTGCGTACTACCCCAAATATTTCCTATATCCTTTGACATATTGATTTTATATGTTGCATACTGTTTACCAACATGACCCCCCCCCCATCCCCAACCTCCCCCCCCCAAAAAAAAAAGAAATATTTTTTTTTTGTTTAAACATCTAATTAATTACCACACACCACATTATACCCCCCTCTCACCACCCCCACCCCCCTCTCAACCCCTACCCCCCAAAAAATTATTATTTTTTAAACATCATCTAATAAATTACCACACCCCACATTATACCCTCCTCTCACCCCCCCTACCCCCATACCATTTTTATGTTTGAAAGATCGTCTTATAAATGACCACACTCCCCATTAAACCCCCTCTCAACCTCCCCCCTCCCAAAAAAAAATTATTTTTTTTCTTTTTTTTACGTTTGAAAGATCGTCTAATAAATTATTGAATATGAACAATTTCCTCATGATGGCTTACGTTATACTGTCAAGCACTCGAATAGTGCTTTTTTTCTTTCTTTCGCTGTATCAATAAAGCATTTACACTTACTACTTAATAATTTAAATAATTCAAAATATTCAGCACTTTTATCATTTTTGTAATTACTAAAAGCCTTGTCTCTTTGGTTGATGGCCTCCAAAATGTCAGAATCTATCCATGGTTCAGTCCTTTGTTTTATTCTCATTTGTTTTATAGGAGCAATGTTGTCTATCACTGACATAAAAAATGTTTAAAAAGATCCTAAGCTTCAGAAGCATTGTCACACAACAAAGCCTGATTCCAATCCGTAGCCAAAAGGTTCTCTTGAAAAATCTCCCTGTTATAATTTTTCATTGAACGTGCTGAAATGTTATTATGCGATCCTATGAATGATTTTGTTACTTTCCGGGTACAATGGTCACTGAAAGTTGTTTCTATAACACCAGACTGTGAAATCTTCTCCAGGTCCGAAACTAGAACCAAATCAATAGTGGTAGAAGTGGTGTTGCACACTCTTGTACTATTACATATTAATTGTGTTAAACTAAACATATTGATAAAATCTCTAAAAGCTGACACAAGAGCACTGGATCTAGATTTAGAAACATCTGTGTTGAAGTCACCCAAAATTACAGTTTCATATTCAGAGAAATGGGTACTAGATGATAACACACTTTCAAATTCATCATAAAAATTATACTGTTTCGGAGGTTTGTAAACTGCACCGCAAAGAATTGGTTTACACTTCGGCAAGAGTATTTCGAGCCATTTTGCGACTGTTGAACGACAAGGCGGTACGAACGTAGATCAATACACCACCCCCGTGACGATTTCTATCCTTGCGTTGAATCGAATAGCTAATTGTATTAGCCATGTTGATTCAATGACATGTTCGGAGATGTGCAAATAGCTGCACATATTTATAACGCAGTTTGTAATCTACGGAAATTTTCAAATAGCGTTTTGTAAAGTCATAAAATATATTTTATATAATGTAAATATTTATTTCAAGTAAGCGTATTTATTTGAAAGGATGTGTTATTAATTTTACAATCGTATTGCTCTGTTAAAATATGTTTCGCGTATCCGTTACCATTTTAATATAAGCACATGTATTTTGCGTCTTCACAGTTATTAGAAAAACTATGCATGGCCACAAACAAGAATATAGACGTAGTTTTGTATTTTATTTAATGCAGCTCGTCTAAGTTATCATACCATGAACATAATCTTCACAATGTCGACCTATGTAAAAGACCGAGCCAGTCCGATTGAGTTTGCTAAATTTTCTCAATCGGCATACCTCGCTGATTATCATTGGGTCTTTTCGTAACTAAGGGCGAACAAGAGTTCTTCGCTCGGGACGGTATCGGGTAAAAGGTAATCAAAACAAACGAAAACACGGTCTGCACCTCAGATCGCTAAACCATAATATTTACTGGTAATTTCAATTCAAATTTACATACACAATTATATTTTCATTGACTGATATACGCATAGTTCTAATTTGTTTATATTTTTATTTTAATTCTGCCTTGCAATAAAATCTCGCAACCCTGAACTTTTCATCAGCAAAAGTTTAGAAACTATGATAATAGCTGTCTGCTTTTAAAACAGTGCCTGTTGCATTATTCAATTGATAACCAACATTTTTATTCTAAGATGTAAGGTATTTCAATGATTCATATAGTTTAAATAGCGGTTGATATCCTTCTGTCAATGTCGCACTTAACTATCAGTTTATGGAAACATTTGTTTTAGCTGCTATTTTCATACAAGTTTAGTGCAAATTTCTTGATTTTTCGATGACTTAATTATGCTGTTTTGATATGTTTGCGGGTTTAAATATTTTCTTTAGAATACTGTGTGAGAGTGTTGTGATTGGTCATAGTTAAGTGTTGTGTTGTTTATTTTAAATTTTCACTAACCAAGTTAATTGACCGAGTTCTTCTTCGGATACAGCACCAGGGTGCAGGATCACGTGACTTTGTGGGGTTCACATTTAAATGTTATTGCATGTAAACACATCGGTATGTGTTTTTGTTTGTTTAAATAACTTTTTAAAACATTTTTTCTTAAGAACAGTTAAACTCGTGCATAAAAGACAGTTTTTATGCTGCTTTTGGCAATCTTTAATACACAAAAATTACTTTTTTTAAGAAGCCTGTGTTCTTGGCCAAAAAATTGATGTGTAACACGTTCATGTATATGGTTATGTAACACGCAGCGTGAAATGTTGGCACCAATTTCAGAAGTATGCAATTATTTATTCTAAATTCTGAAGGTATCAGCACACAATTCAAGAAAAATTGTCTTGTATGCACTTAATTTGTTTGCAAATGTAATTCAATAACTTGAAATATGTGCAAAAATAAAGTTCTTTTACATTCTGCCCCGCCTTTGTGTAAACCCCTTGAACCCAATTGATCCTGCACCCTGGCAATCCTTCTAGTTCAAAGATAGTGTGTTCCAACAAATAAACTTGATCTATTGAGCAAGTGCCTTATTTACCTGATTGCTTTTGATTTCATTTCCAGCCGGTTAGTATTGAGGCATTTGTCTGTTAATGATTTAATTATGTAAAAATAATTTGCTTGTTTTTCTTTGAATTTTTATAATTAGTGACTCCTTAATTATTGTTGTTCATATATACAGTGTAACTTGGGTTATTTTAAATAGAGAATTGTTATTGTATTGTATTTTTAATTGAAGAGTTTTTATGCCCCCAGATCGAATGATCGGGGGTATATTGTTTTTGGCCTGTCTGTCTGTCATTCTCTCACTCTGTAATTTTGTCCCAAAACTTTAACCTTGGTTAAAGTTTTGCGATAACTTTTGCAATATTGAAGATAGCAACTTGATATTTATCAAGCATGTGCATCTTATGGAGCTACACATTTTGAGTGATGAAAAGTCAAGGTCAAGGTCATCCTTCAAAGTCAAAGGTCAAATATATGGCTTCAAATCGGCGTAATAGGACCCGTTGTGTTTCTGACAAACACATCTTATGTTAACATTTAAATTTATATTGCAAACCTGGGGGAAATTTCATTTATTTCAATTATTTCTGAGCTTTTGTTTGCATTGTAAACATTGTAACTAAAGAAATCATTGCTTTTTATTTAAAGATTTTCATTCAGCAATATGGTTAAAATGATGTCTGCACAACAAAAAGTAACATGTGTCTAAATAATGTTATTAAACTATTAACTAAACAATACAAAGAATAAATAGCTCTCATATGCTAGGACTAGTTGTAAAAGGGGAAATTCTCATGAGCACTATCTCTTTATCCCACAATTTTCAGAATTGTATGCAAAAACCTCGTAAAATCCTGTTATTGATTTCTAATTAATTAAAGGGGTCTTTACAAGTAAACAACTGGTACGTTGTTTAATTAATCCTATATTGATTGTATTCATTAAAATCTTATAATAAACCAACATCCTAACTAGAACCCAAAACATTAAGCTTTGTTCAAAATTGAAAGAGTCATCATTGGAAACATATGTATTGCCTATGTCATAAGCTCTAAATAATGTAACTTAATGTATAATAAGACTTGAAAACAGTGTTGTTAAAGCGGAAATTATTTGTTAATTTCAACTTAAATTTTGTAATGAATGTAACATACCCGGTAGGTGGGTTAACAATGATAGATATACATGTATGCTCTTTTGAAAAATACATGAAATAACATGGCTTAAGAGATAAGTGTAAGGCGAAGGAAATTTTTCTTCACTACTTACATCATTAATAGATTTAAAACAAATATTTAATACTGGTAAAATATTTGCAGAGGATATGGGTTTACACTTGAAAAATAAATTTTGGCTCAACAGCTTGAAAAACTATAAGTTCTACAGTAAAAAGCTTCCTATAATAAATTGTGATGATTTTCAGGATATGCCTTTATTTTATTATTGTAATTTTAAAACTAACAAAAGCTATATTTATGTTAAAAGTCTATATGAAAGGGTTATCTATTATTCTAGAAATAAATTGTTATATTTGAATGAATGTTTGGATATACATGTCGGAATAAATTAAATTTCCAATTGTTCCAAGAACTAAACAATAAAATTAATAAATGTATTGAACAGTTTGAAGACATGCCTAATTTTGAAAACAAATTGAACATATAATTCATGTACCAACTTACATTAAGAAAATATTAACAATATAAAGAAGTGAAACTCCAGCTGCTGGAGCAATATGGAATTCTCAGTATCAAGCCATAAAGAAGAGAAACATACATTAATTAATCAAAAACTGTGACATTCCAGTTAGTCATACAAAATGGAACAGAGAATTTTTTACAATTTACTGGAAAAATGTTCATGCACTTTTGTTCAATCTAACTAAGGACATATATATTAGATGTCGCAAGTGCAGAATAGTTTACAAAATCTCGGGAACAAAATGTTGTATTTTCAACATGAAAATTGTTGCCAATTATCTGTGAACATTCTGTAATAAAAAAGTAGAACATACTATGCACTTGTTCTGGAACCCCATTTACCCAAACAAGTGTTAAACTTGTTGTTGAGATTATTTTTAGAAGTAGACAAAGCATAATTATACAGACTAAATGTCAGAAAATAATACAAATCCAAAATTGAATGATATAAATATAGTATGACTAGAGATTAAACGGTATATCTTTTTTGTCAGAGGTAAAAAATGGAGCCCTACACCGTATGGATTTGTGAATAGTATGTAACTCACTTTTGAAATATACTAAATACAATTGATAAATGCTGTTATACATATAGGATCTGGCACGAGTTGTCATATCATACCATATTTTATTAAACAAGTTCAGGAATTTTGTAAGTAAGCGAGCCTTTGACGAGCTTACTAACGAATTTCCTGGACGAGTTTAATAAAATATTGTATGATATGACAACGAGTGTCAGATCTTTTTTATCACATGCTTTTAAATGAGCAAATTAAATAAATATTTACGCAAACATAATGATAAATCCCGAATGTTGTTTACATTTGGGGACGTCATTTGATGTTGCAGCGTCATTTCAGAAAATTACTAAAGGCGATTCGTCAATCGAGCGAAACCTAAGCCAATGTAAACGCTTATACAGTATATTACACATGTGTAAGATAAAAATATTCGTAATGGATATATTACATGGGCAGCAGGGTATGGGATGTGATATATACTTGAATTCAAACCTAATTATCCCCACGCTTTTAAAAGCGTGGGGATATTGTATTGATCTCCGCTGTCTGTCCTTCTGTCCTGACAACTATCTCTTCCTACACTATTAGCACTAGAACCTTGAAACTTACACACATGGTAGTTATGAGCATATGTTCGACGGTGAGCTATTTGGAATTTTGATCTGACCCCTGGGTCAAAAGTTATGGGTAACTAAATGGGTAAAATGGGTAAAAAACTCATTTTACTTACAACATGCGACGCACATGATAATAACTTTTGACCCAGGGGTCAGATCAAATTCCAAATTGTGCACCGTCGCACATATGCTCATAGCTAGCATGTGTGTAAGCTTCAAGGTTCTAGTGCTAATAGTTTAGGAGGAGATTGTGGAGAATGTGGGTTGGGGTGGGGCCTAAAATTTTGTTTTAACATAACTTTATGTATTCATGTTTATTATTGACTTTAAATTAATTCCGAACATCTCGTATGACAACACGGTCTATCTCGACCATCCATGTCCACATTACCCACGCCAGGGCCATTGATAAAGGTAAAGGCAGCTTGGTTACCGTCCTGTTTTAAATTTATCGAGAGGTCCATGGGTACTACTTACCCTTCCCCCCAACTTTTTTTTCGTACCCAAAATTTTGCGTACCCAACTTTTTTTTTCGAAAACACATTTTTTGTTATACCCAAAATTTGTTCGTTCCCAACTTTTTTTCTTACCCATTTTGTTTCGTACCCAATTTTGTTCGTACCCAGCTTTTTTCGTACCCAATACATTGTTTGGGCATACATTTTCGTAACCACAATTGTCGTACCCAAATTTTGTTCGTACCCAAAATTTTCTTACCCACATACACAATTGTGTTGATGTAGATCAACTTAAATTGATGCTTTTATATCCATCCTCTTCAAAAGTACTATCAGTACTTTGATAATTAAAACGACTTAATCATGGAATATTTTGGCAGAAAGCAATCTGACGTATCAGATAAAACGAAGACCACTATATGATAAAGGAAAACATTTGTTTCTGTTTATTAATTCCAAAGCACCTCTCACACACGTATCAACAGTTTTAAACAATAAATATATACCTTAAGTATAGATTCAATTATATATATGATTGTAAATGTTATTGTTTCGTCGAGAATCACATGGTAACAATGAAATTAAAACATTGCTCAAATTGAGTTTACCACATATCACTTATAAAGGGATTATTGTAATTCAAGGCAATCTCAATTAGGGATAATACACATTTTCGAGGGCATGATCATCTGCGGGCGTTCGAAAAATTCGTTCTTGCCCGAGTGCGCATGCGCATAATCATGTTCGAGAAAATGTGTATTTTTGCTATTATTGCATAAACATATCACACATACCAAAATAAATTAAAATAAAACTGAAAACAATATTTCTTGTTCATTCGACATCGACAAAATAATTCGATTATTTCATATGACGTCATGCAGTTCAAGGTTGTGTTTTACATATAGCTCACTCGGTTTTCATCAGAAATGTCGAGGCTTTACCTCCGGATAGGCAGTTTTCGATTTAAAATGTGTTTGAACAGTGGATTAATGCAAATTTGAAATCCAGCCGCGCAAAGTAAGAAATTAGGAATTATTTTGGAATTTACTGGTCGTGACGGATAAATATATCGTCAGAATAATTCATTATTTTCATAGAATGATAGATGTTTCTTTCGTACAGGTCTATCTTATTTCGTTTAACCTAAATTTTCTAAACTGTAATACTGCCAACATAATGTCACCGAAGTATTTCAAGTATACATCAGGAACGCTGTAGGTACATTAACACTTACATATTCAGCATAGTTTTTGAAAGTGTTGAGTAAATAACCTTAACTTCATTGACGTTTCAAATAAAATAAAGCTGTTGTCAAGAGAGTGCAGATGGTATAATTTGAAAAGTGGATTGAAATATTCGTTGCCTTTATCCCTGCATTCATGAGGAAACTGGTGCTTATTCAGTTCCCCATTAATGCTTTGAAAGTCGTCGAAGGCAGGAGTCATTAACAAAGTTCAAAATAACTAAGGGAAGTAACTGCCCGTGGACCAGTTGATGGAAATGAACAACACATAACAGGGCTTGAACGGCACGTGAATCGCCTTGTTAATTCACGATTTCTCCCGTTCAAGCCCTCCTTTTGCCAATTTCTGCACCCCGCCAGAGGGGATTATAGATAGAGTTTATGCAATAATAAACAACAAGCATAAATAAAGATAAGCGAGCTAGTACAGCATAGCAAACAATAAAACACAACTCATTCGAATGGAATGAATATGACAATATTATATGTATGCTTTGTAAAAGACACTGTTCTACAAAGACATTACAACTGTGTGTTTGCAATGGACAATAAATGAATCACAATACATATAATAAAATACTACAATCACTGTATGACAAATATTTAAATCCGATTACTTATAACGAAACGATACATTATAAAAAAGGGAATATATACATATACACATATATTGAAATTGCAAAACATACGTTTATACGGGATTTTGCGGACGAATACCGTTGTACACAATATGTTTAAATAAAAATCCAAGGTTAAATATTCAATCTTACGATTTTTGCGAGACACTACATGCATGTATCGTAAGGAAAACAAAAAGCAATCAGGACAGGGAAAGATGATGTTGAAATAATCGCTGGTTTCTATCAAACAAAGTTACTTCACAGTTTGTATGATGTACTGTATGTTGTATACATCCCCGTGCTGTATGTGCAACTCACTTTTATGTACAGCTCGTTGAGATTGGAAGAAACAAGTGTCGATGATGGAACTATGACGTCATACACGTGGTTACGTGTGTAGTTTACGTCAGCGATATCAGAAAATCCGTCACGGGATCCAATAATCAGACTGTAGTGAACCGGTACTCCCGGGATTCTATTGAAGACATTTTCCCAATTTAGACTTAATTTGCCATTTGCGAAAACAGCTGATATATGGGATCCTGAAAATTGAACGGGTGATAATATAGTAACGCATTCCAAATCGAACATGTATACCAACGCTGTCAATTTATCACAAACTATGAACAAGATTATAGTATATATTCACAAATCCGTTACACATCGGCTATGTCCAATCGTGTGAACGACGATGTTGTTCGAGTTTTATATAATAGCGAATAAGGAATTCGAATTCAAATTATAGCATAAAATTATCAAGATTATTGTATCTTTTTCTAGATCCGTTACACATCGACTATATCCAATCAAGTGAACGACTAGATGCGCAATTTTTATGTTATAGCACATAAGGAATTCATATTCAAATTATTATATAAGTTTAATATGATTATTGTATATTTTTCCAGATCAGCTTCAAATTTCACTATATCAAATCAGGGACACGACTATTATTGCGAGTTTTTATACTAGGAAACAACAAAAATGCGATAAAACACACCTGTAAGCTCTGGTGGTTCTAATGCTACAATCAGCGAGGACTTGACATCGGAACTGGTGAATCCTCCTCCATTTAGTGCATGAACTTCGGTCGTGTATGTCTGGCCTGATTTCAACTGAAGATGCTCATTGGAGAACATATCCTTTATGCCTGCATCAGTCCAGTCTACAACAATCTCGCCATTGCTTTGGATACGATAACTGTAGGATGTAATCTCTGAAGGATCTTCGAAATTGTTACATTCCATCTGCAATACGCTTGAATTGGACTGCGCAGGAGACTGGACGGACAATGGTCCAGTCATAGAAAACGATTCCTGACCACTGGGCAAAAACCGAACGAATGCTTCCGAGTTGTTGGGCGGTTCAAGGTAAATGATCACTGGTCTAGATACTAACGTCGTAGCGATTTCAACCTTGTTCACACATTTCACCGTAACAAATACTCTGTCGCCATGAAAAAGGTTAGGAATGTCTGTCGCACAAAACTGCAATGTATCCGAATCCCTTTCCTCATGTATATCAGCTGACAGAGGTGCTGATCCTAGTAAACAGGAACAAGACAAGCATCACTAATGATCACATCATATTTGTAGGTTCATGTGATCACGAAAGTGCAATTGTATTTTAAAAACTGAAACAAATGATGTTGTTTTTGCATTAAATAATATGTTCATTGTATTTCATGTGTAGGTATATAAACTTTCAAGGACCAACAACCTACTCACCAATTAAACAACTGCAGTATTGAACATCGGATTCATCATCTTGCGCTGTCCATGTTGTTAGTAATTTTGTAGAAGTATCTGTTATAATAGAAACGGCAACAGCAATGTCGCTGATGGTAGGAGGAGTGTGATCTATTGTAAGTGCTTTTCCCGAATAGAAAACAGACGTGAGACCAGCGTGGTTCTTAGCAATTGCAGTAATGAAAATTGGTGCCCCATGAACAAATGGTGCAATAATTACTCCAAAGTTATTGCGATTATGTAACTCAAACAGAGGTTTGATCTCAAAACCCCCTTCAGTTGTACCGACTCCAACGGACACCTATGAAATACAAAAAATGTTTCCATGTTCCAAACATCTAATATATGAGAAACGTATAAGTAATAAATACAGAATAATGACAATCATCAAAATAACTTAATGAAAATCTCTACTAAAAAAAGACTTGGCTAGCCCAGTTGAGAGGGTGTTGCATGTCTATTCTATATGGGGATGATCGGTGAGACATGCGAGGCAGTTTATTATTAAGTATGTGTCAAGCGCCATGTCAAGTCTTGATTTCCGAGTCACATTGAAACAAATTTAACAAATCATATACTTTAACTACTACAATGCAACACAAAACACAAACAAACAACGACTCTCACCGTCTGTAACTCGCTTTCCGAATCCAGTATTCGCAAGGATACAGTCAGCGAATATTGGCCTATTTGGTTTACAGAAATAGCAGCTGAATTATTTTCTGCAAGTTTACACACTTCAAAGTCAACATTCTGAATTAAGTATTTGGCAAGTATGTTTCCAAAGTCAAGTGTTATGGTTTGCAACCCTTCTAACGGCGATATAAACATGTAATTATACTCGAACCATCCATCTTGACGTTTCTGTAATGGCAAAGGCAAACTGTATTTATCCATCTGGAGAATTGGGTTAAGCACATACGTAGCATTTTTTATATTTCCATGAATAACATACATGTTATCTTTCGAGACGTTTGCGTTGAACCAGAGAGACAGACTTTCATCAGTAACTTTGCGAGAAACACCGACTTCAATAGTTTTAGTTGATCCACATGAAAAGCCTTTCGGTGGGGTCGTATCGATTGTTTGTTTTGGGCATCTTACAATTGCACTTTCGTGACCTGCTGCGTCAATAGCTTTTACTACTCCAAAATAAGACTCGCCATTCACAAGATTCAGGTTGGTAAAGGCATATTTGTTTGATAAACCAACATTTGTAAATGTCAGATTTGATTCATTGTATTCACCGTCTTTGACAAGAGCAATCAGATAGTGCTTTATTCCAGAGAAATGATCCTGGAATCCATGCCAGGACAGTTCGAAGTTTGAAGTCGATTTCTGGAAATCTGCGTTTTTATGTCCAATTGTATTAAACACAACCCCGTGGATGGGATTATCTGTATCAATAATGAATCCATCCGAAGCTAAGCCAGTGTGTAGTCCAACACTATTAACAGCAATGACTGTAAAGTAATAGCGCGTGCCTGGATTGAGAGAAATGTTATGAAGACTTATGTTTGTTGCCAGTCCGACATCAATTTGTTGAAGTATGTCATCATCTAAAATTTATAAAATGAATGTGTATTTTTAAGAGAATTTTATTAAACCGTCAGGAGTAATTTAAATGAGAAACTGAAAAGAAGTATAAGAATTTTATAATAGGCTTCAGTAAAAGTAGTTATTTGGTCTATTTAAGCAGTCACGTTACTTATTCAACGTATATTATTGTGTATTTTAAACGTTCTCACTGTTAGGGGATGTCCCAAGGCTGACGCTGAAATGATCGATTAAGCTCTGCTCTTCAGTAAACAAATCCTCCCAACAGGCAATAATATTATCCGTCCAGTCAATAAAGTCCAAATCTTGAAAACAATTACCTTCCCTGATATAACGACCACGTTTGACCTTGGGTGGTGTTTGGTCTATCATGATTGGAGACGACTTGAACACAGTGTATGTACTTTTGCTATACCATACCTTAACATATATGACGTACAGTTCCCCATGTACAAATGAACGATTTACTGGTAGACAATGAATAAATTGTAATCTTTGTCCAACATCACTCCAGGGGTTTTCTAGTTTCAGATCGTACACCCCTTCGCCAACAGCGTGTCCATGAACGCCGAGGCTCCATTCAAAACGATGAATATTTTCGGAAGTACTTCTTCCATTTGTTCGTGACCAGTGCCCACTCAAGCATGCCGATGAAGCCGAAACATTAAGAATTTCATGCGGTAGTCCCCAATATACATCAAAGTGTGGTAATTTTTTAGTGTGCGCATCTGTGCTAGAGATAGCAGTACATGTTTTGTTGGAGCTTACTACTACACACGGACGATCAATAACTGCGCACGTACAATCCTTGTTACAAAAATGTATGTCGCATGAATGTTTTTCGATTTCCAAAATTCCCATTTTATTTTTAGAAGTTTCAGATAAAACATTCACAGTGACCCTTGCAATCGAACTGTTAAGTCCGACATTGTTTTGCGCCCATATCGAAAGAATTATAGATTCGTCAGGAGAAATACTTTCAGTCAGCACGAAGGAAGTTTTAACAGTTTCGCTTTGATTAGTTTCTCTAATTCGAATTACGCCATTTGAAAGTTCATTGAAACTGTATGATCTCGAGACCGTCACGTAGTAGTTTTCAATTCCTGACTCCTGGTCGTGGAATCCATACCATGTCAGGGATACATTTGTTACGTTACTGCCAAATGTATTATTGTAGTTCGTCCACGTCAAAGGTGGTTTAAATCCACCGAGATGTGGTGGAGTAGAATCAATTAACAGGTCGCTTGTTCGTTCAGAAGCGCAAAGTCCGGCAGCGTTGCAAGATGTTACAATTGCATAATATGTGTCACCATTATTAAGCCAATTCCTCCCATCTAAACTGACAGTCACGTGGCGTTCCGATCCTAAGACAAGCCTCTCAACAGGCGTGTGACCTTCGTGATGCGTTTTCAAAGAAATCTCATGTCGAACAATAGGACTAATGTCGTCCTTGAATTCCCATTCAAAACGCAAGATGGATTTTTCCCATTGTGACTTTTTACCAATATCCGAGTTGTATTTTAGTAGGAATTTTGGAGCTCTCACAACAACTGGCGGTGTGTCGTCAATGACAAAAATATCAGACGCCTTTGATACATTCATGCCAACTCCATTGAACGCCCAAACTGTTGCCATAAGTGAAATATTCATCGGGAGCGTTATATTAGATATAATAATTGAAGAGTGGAGCAGTCTATTTGATAGGACAACAACATCACAATCGCCCTTAGGGGTAGACACACACACTTCAAAATGATCTATATCTGATTGCGGATCTTCGAAACCTTGCCAACTTATTCTAATAGATGATCTGAAAAAACAATGGTGATGGTAGTTTTGCTTTTTTTTCATACACAATAGAAATAAAACTGACAAGAACTATTGTTGATTGACATACCGATGTCCTAAATATTTATCATGACCTTCTCCTGGTCCAATGTGAACAAGACCGCGTTCTGGGGGCGAGTTGTCCACAATAAGGCCGTCTGATACACGTCTGGTGCAAAGGTTTGCATTGTTACACGCTTCCACGGTCACAAAGTATTTTTGTCCAGGAACAAACGGGCCATTCCATGAAACCTCTGCAATTTATAAGTATGTATTAATGGCTTTATAAGTTTGTTATAGAAAAAAGAGTATAGTATATTCGAATTTTAAACATTTGATAAGTTAAACAGATCATTTCCGAGGATATACATAAACTACACTTTATGGAACGTGGTATGTGTTAATAACATATGTTGTTATATTCAGCAGAAGTATGAAATCCTCATTACCTGTCATCATTCCAACATCTTGTAGCGGTCTTACATCGGACTCATATGGATCGTTTCCAAGACCGACTTTAAAGAATGCTAAGCCACTCTCTGCGTCGTAAAACTCTTTCCAATATGCACTGATAACGTAGATATCAGTTTGGTAATCAATCTCCTGTAATTCATTGCAAGCTTCGTTTATTGAATTATTTGCAAGAAACTGCCTACTGATAGGAACCTGTATTTCCAAACGGATTCAGTACACTAAAGCTATGTGTGCAGTATTTGATTTAAGCATCACGTTTTTGTAGTCATGTTTTTAATTGTCTGTCGTAATAAGTACATTTGGTTGAGATCGTTTAATTTGTGATTAATTTTTAACGAAGTGTGATGTTACGCTAGCCTTCAAACCAGTTAAAACCCCGAATGCTTAGCATTGGCCGTGCTAACGCGGGTATCCCAGTTTTAATCATTGTATGTCTACAGTTGGTGATCTTTTCTTAAAGTATTGTATAAGACCAAGAATTCTTATCCTGAAGTTGTGGAGTGCCATTGTTTGCAATTTTATGGCAAGAAATTTACTTGTTAGTTCGAAAAAGAACATTGAACGTAGTGTTTATTAGACCATCAATTTATTTGTAATATCTAATGTTACTAAATATACCTTACTTTAGTGATTTATGATTGATATTTGAGGTTATAATTATCCTGAAAAGTGAACAATTTGAGGTCGTAATTGCTAGTCGAATCAATGTTGGTGTGAATTATACCACGCAATGTCATATTTATGGTTACGAAGGTGCTGTAAGAGATTTTGCAATGGGAAAAATTGGGAATTTGTATTCTAATTAACTATCATGTTCTTCATTAATAGTCTTATAATGAATGTTTCAATTTAAACTACACTTTTATACAAATACTTTAATATTGGAAATAACATGTTATTTATTAGCGTTAGTTACATAATCGTTCATTTAGAACAATGTGATAAGTACAATTGTTAGCTTGCATATAGACAATGTTAGTAAGATATCGCGTCTTTGAGTCTTTCATTAAGTTTTAAGTCAAAGAATGGGTTGTACACGGTTCTAGGTGTACGAAGTAATAACAAATACCCCAGCTCCTTTGATCCCATCGAGAACGTGTCCTCCGGTGGGTGCAGTTCGGTCCAATACAAATCTTTTTGATACATATTGTGAAACAAGCCCTGCTCGATTGATCGCCTAGAAAGAATACAATTGAAATATTCCGATGCATTTACTACTATTCTTGCACATTTTAAGTACTGAAATAATTTGCAAATATTACACTGATAATTAGTTTCATAGAAGTATATAACGTTTAAGGAACAATAACACACGGATTGAAGTAAAGCCGATAACATACTTGCACAATAATGAAATAAAGATGACCGTCAATCATCTGAGCTAAATTAAATTCAAAGAAGTTGGTGAAGACTTTCGTATCCGCCATGATATTTGTTACCCCTTCCATTGTACCAACGCCAACATTGAAATAGCTAAGGCCGCTGTGCGGATCTGAAAATCCTTCGAAACGAACAGTTGCTAGTTCTTGGTTGATAAATATGTTTCTCTGGAGGTTGTTTAGAAACGTCACACCGCCACATAAAGGTGGTGATGTATCTATGATCAATTCTAATGAGTCCGAGCTGGTAGACAAACTTGCATAATCCGTTGCTGGAAAATATCATTTCGCATTATACAAATACTTAATGCCCTTAAAATAAGCTCAGAACTCTCAGTTGCCGATGAAAAAAACCCGGCTTGTAGACAGTAAGGTTTTGGTTAAAATTTAACCACTATATAACCGATATTTTTAAACGAAAGAGAATCAATCATAGTTTAACACTTATTTATTTAGAAGTGTGAACTAAAACATACCATTGACGGTGAAGAAAACTTGACTTCCATCAGGCGGTGCTGACAGATCCAATATTGCAGATGTTTCCATGCTAGTTCTAACAATATCCAAAATATTGCTCGAACCGGCACTTGTGCCTGAATATACAAACGTTTATTTATAAAATTTACATTTTAAAATTAATCATAATTTCACACAAATAAAAGCATGTATGTACAAAGTTCAAATTAGAAGTGACATGACATTTCTTGCCTGTTCTTATAGAGAAATAATGCAGTTTCTCTGGGAAACCAAATACGGTGGCATCAATGTTGTCATGAAATCCAGTCCATGTTACAATGACGTGTTGTGGATTTGTGATAAACCCTCTGTGGTTGTGGACATGCACTTCACCTTTTGTAGGCGGAGAACTGTCTAATATGAATCCATTGCTGCACGAAGATATTTCTTCTAGAATTTCAGTGAAATATTCACGTTCTACCACAGTGTAATTCGAGTATGCGCATATGAAATATAACTCATTGAATGATATATAGTGTTTGTCTAATTCTATGTATCCATAGTCAGATTCGTACTTGATAACACAGTTAATGTCGGAATCACACGTTTGTGGCACGTACTGCAACTTCATAAGGTACCATGAAACTGAACGTTCTGAACCGTACATCAAAGCACCGGTCACTGAAGAATCGGCGTTACCTATGTTCATTTCTGAATCGTGAAGACGGACATAGTGCTGACCAATGTCAGAACTATGGAGCATCTGAAAATTAAACGAAGATATATTTACATATTAGAGTGTGAAGTATAATGGTAAACTAATGTGTAATTTTATGTATTAACGAATCCAGTTACCTTTTTGATGTATACCCAACTGTCTGATGACGAATCAAAGTCGTACACTGCAGTTTTAGAATAGGACCCACTATCGCCTTTATTTATCTTGTGACACGATGTCTTCGCTAAACCACTCACAGAAAATACCCTGACACACAGGAAAGTTGTAATATGTCCATGGGTTGGGAGACGAACGCACATTGCAACCTGTAAGAAGCCATGTACGATATAGATTATATGTTAAAAGCATCCATTCTCGAGTTGTTTGTGTTATATTAAAGTCTTTAAAAATGCGTATTCTTTGACTCCAAAAATGTAGCGTCAATTTATTCAAATGATATAAAAATTACCTTAGCTGTTGTTCCATTGGGCAGCACATTCTCCCAAACAGACAACAGTTGACCACCTATTTCATCACGACTTACAGACCATTGATAAAATGCGACGTTTTCGCTCTGTCCAATTATTTTCCATGACGCCTTAACATCAACGCACTCCCCAGCATTTGCGACTTTAAGTTCAGAGTTTATGAAAGAAATATCAGGAGCTTCAAGTTCGATTGTAAATGCCATTGAGTGAATAGGACTGAGACACCTTACATTGTTGCACAACTGAACGCTGGCCATATACAGTGTTTGGGCTCCGAAATTCATATCATGGAACGTAATACCAGATAAGCCAATAAGGTGTTGAGGTGGTGCGAATATACTTTCTTCATCCGAGCCGTTAACAGACACGTATTTAAGTAATGAAACTGAAAATACAATATCCTCAATCGTTGTGGTATGAGGAAATGTCCAGCTAATAGTCAATTGATTGTTGTTCGAAACGATATTCTCTGCCGGGCATTTACTGATTTTCAAACGCAAAAACATGTCCATTGAGACGTTTCGATGTACTTGTAGAGTAGGTTTCTCAACAAATGGGATCAGAACATAGTTGTTATCTTCGGTTTGAACTAGTGCATCACTTGTATTAATGCTCAGTATATTTTGCCATTCACTTTTTTCCGCAAACAAAAGATATCGCTGCCCGATAATCAACGTACATGGAAGTTCAATGAACGTACCGTCGTTTGTAATCGAAACATTTACTTCACAGACTTTTGTTGAGAAGCAATTTTCTCCGATTTTTATTTTCATCTCATTTTGTGGAGAATGTCTATCGTATATTCGAACTCCGTTAGAAGCAGATATTGTAGTACCCCCGCTACAGCTTGCTTTTACAATGAAAAAGTAAAAATTGTCGTTTACAATTGAACTTGATTTAAGGCAGATGTTTTTCATTTCTGACGTGTTCTGAAATCGAACTATATCTGGTGTTGTGCGATCTAATCCTATGCCAACTTCCAACGAAACATTTTCATGATGTTTAAATCCCATCCAACCCACACACATCATGTGTTCAGTAAAATGGAAATCAATATCCGTTGAAATGTTCATCATTTCTGGGTCCAAATCAAACACATAGCCGTGTCCTGGTGGAAATCTTGATGGCAAATGGAACGTTTCGGTCCTAATCGAAGTAAAGTGACCGGCATTGTTGTATATGTAAACGTTGAGATAGAACATTAGTCCATCGCCCGTGTCTTGATTCTGGAGGCGATTTAGAGGGTATTTAAAGCAGCCTCCAGTATAAGAGGGACACGGTGTCGACGACTCTAATCGCCATTCAAGGAGTGGACTGGAAACAATTTCTTCATGACCTAAATGGAATAAAATGTGTTTATTTTTATGAATTGAATTATATATGGGCTTCGAAAATATCCATGCATTACTTAATATATACAAATGACAACCTACCAAATTGAAATACCAGTTGGTCTATTTGGGCTGTCTGTTCATCGTCATAGAATGTATCGGATTCCCAGGCAAACACGATCGTGTCTAAAGCGATCGTCACACGGGGAATATATTTGTACCGTGGTGGTGTTTGGTCGATTAAAATAGGACCAAGGGTTGCGATGTTGAACAATCCTGCTTTGTTAACTGTTTTGATGAAGACATAGAACAGCTCATCGGATCCAAGTGCTTCATGTCGATGTCTGACGTATGGTTTACTATCAGTAGAAATATAGTCCACCAAACTTGGCGAATCCTTTTCAGTCGCATCCAGACCAAGCCCAACAAAAAAGTCATCTATTTGACTTTCTGATTCTTCCACTTCCCAATTCAGCACGATATGATCGTTGGGTAAATAGATAACCGTTTCGTTAGTGTACAAAGATAGGTGTCGACAAAGGAAATCCGAAATATCAAGGTCTTTACTTCCGGATATATGCGTAGAAATATAGTCAGCTACCATGGTGTCTATTGTTGATACGCAGATGCTAAAACATGCTGTTGTGTTATACAGCGGGACTTTTTGAAGGTTCGATTGTAATAAATACGGTTGTCCTTTTTGGCAGATAACGGTTTCGGTCCATGCTGCATGCGCAAGTGTTAAGTTGCGAATAAGAGCAGCTGAGATATCTCGTGTGATTCCATCTGAACAAACAGGCTTTGATGACTCCATGGCATGGTTAAGAGCAATAATGGTAATGAACCGTTTACCTGTGAAATTAGCGAGAAGACGAACTGATGTGTCAGTAAGCTCTTTATATACAGTTATCTCAGCTACTTCTGTAAAGTTGTACAGTTCCTCTTTTGTTAAGCATCTAGAGGCAAGCCCTAACCTATAGAGTTTGATTCCACTTTCATGGTCGATAAATCCATGCCAGTGTACCACAAAGGAATCCTCACTTGTGTAGTCGATATCTTTGTAGTCCCCGGGACCTTTAACGAAACATTTAACAATTTTAAACAAAGCTTTATACACAAGAAGTACTTTTACGAATCTATTTCACAAGGCCTTCAGCGAGTGGCGTCCCGATAAAAAACTACCGATTATGATATTTTCCACAATTTATTAATGAACATCAACTTATTATGCTCCCTTTGAACAATAATTCAATATAGACAAAAGCTGTCTTTGTAATATTTTGTATAAGTATAAGTATATGATTACAGATTGTCAACTATGGTTTCAAAGCTCGATTTTGTCCCATCCAATACCTTCATAAATCACTCCTTCTTCTGGTGGGGATTCGTCAATAAGTACATCGATGTGCTCTGTCGTTGTCAACAAGGCATTGTTAGTGACCGTAATTTTGAAGAAGTAGTTCCTGTTGTGGTTCCCGGTATGCTTATCGGCTTCAATGAGCTTATTAAGCGGAATTGAGTAGTTGAAAAATTCACACATTCCTATGTCTGGGCAATAGCAATCGACATTTCCAGTTGGACAAGTTGCCTGAAATACGTAAGCACTAAATAACACCAACATGTATGTGATTCAAATAAAAAGTTATTTATCAATACATTTTTCATATTGGATGTTTATATTGATTACGTTTTATATTGATTCCGAAAACCCGTTCCTTTCAATTTAAAAATTATTTAAATCTGTTTAGTAAAATATTCGACATATTTGAAACACACAATCATACAAATGGCAAGATGAAACTAACGTTTGTTGTCTGTACTACTGACAAATAACCACTTGTTAACGCAGTTGACGTATCGGCAATTCCGAACTCCCACTTAATGTTTTGGAGTCCGCTATGCGGGTCCAATGCGTCGAACGTCATCTGCATCTTTGACAAATCGGTGCTGTTATGAACATATAACATCTCATATCCGTCTTTCTTTAACCAAATGTTATTTATATGAGGTGGCGAGCGATCTATGTAAACGGTTCTAGACTCATTGAAAGTGTTATCGACAATATCAACTGGACGAATGTTGAATGTATAGGTCTGTCCATCAGCAACATTTAAATTGGTGCAGAATCGTTGATTCAGAACGTTTGGTACGAGTTGTTCTTCCGTAAACGCACCATTGTTCAGTTTCCATGATACGAAATATTGTATTATCCCATGCACATTCGGTGTACCACCAACTGGGAGAAGGCCAGTTGTCTGTTCATATACGCCGGTAATTTGACCATGCGGCTCGGACTCTATTTTATTTAAAAGTTCATTTTTCAAATAGAACATGTTTATGAAATAGTTTTTCCAATTCAGACAAATGTCATTGTGGTGTGTTTGCCAGGTGAAATTAGTCTCTGGCGATGCTGAATCAAATTTATAGGAATTTTCTTTCCAAGTTTCAATGAAACTCGTGTTGTCGAACAACATAAACCTTCTACTTTGTCCAACGTTATCTGCAACATCCTTGACCTCTAGCGTTATACAATACAGTCGCGGTGAATTGGATGTCAGATTCAACTCCATTTCATGCATATCAGATTTAGGAACTCTTCTAGTATAGATGCTCTTTGTGTAATCAACTTTCAAAGTTCCGTTGGAGGGAGGTACTTCGTTGACAGTTATTTGGTAACTTTCAATTGTCGATGCTGTCTTACTTGCCCCTCCACTTGGAACTGGATCAACCCAACCATTAAATTGAACCATCGATACTGTGGATCGTGTAACTCGCTTCTGAAGTGTTAACGGTTCGGACGAACACGACCCCGTTTTGGAGCAATGTTCCGGTGGTGCGTTATCGTATCTGTAACATACTGTCCTTTGTTTTGTCACCTTCGTGTATGGAACTGGTCCAGATGGTATTTGCGTGTCTGCCCTTGTATCAATGCTTTTTAAGTAGCCCCCCGCCTTTGCTTCAAACTCCAAGCAAAGTCTGCAGCATAAAATACATTTTCAAATTTTACAATATAAAGCCTAACAAATCATTACATAAACAATTCAGCAATTTTCTCCCAATTCAGTTCCCTTTTCCATGGAAATATATAATCGTTGATACAATAATGTAAAATGTCTTACGCCTCTCCATTTTGTAGACTATACTTCGCCTGGTTTACAGTTATATTTCCAAAGTCTTGGTGTGCTTGTTTTACGCTTGTGCTGGATGATGCATCAACCAATTGTGTATGAATCGACTTTGCTTCATAGGAACCTTCAGAAGTCACCATACGTATAACTTTGTATAATATTCAATATGAAAAAACACCCTAAGTATGTACTTGAGTAGCTAACATACAATATTATTAGTTCAAAGTGTTGATAAACAGTTAAACTTACCTATCACAGCCTGGATCTTTATTGTTATTGTTGTATCGCTTATTCCAAATGTTTCTTCTTCGATGAAAGATGGTTTGCTAAGTGAAATATTAACTGCAAATTCCGAAGACATTGTAAACTCCATAGTACTCGGTTGGTAGTTGCCGTACATGTCCGCTAGGTATTGACATGCCGTTGAGTTGCCAGTGCTCATTGCTCGTTTCTTATCACCGTTAGGTCCCACTGCCACTGTATCGCATGTCAAAATATCAGGAATCGTGTTCAGCTGACACGTTGTTTCTCCTGCATTTATTGAACCGTAATCAACAGTTGACCTTTCGTCAAAGCCATTCGCACATGTACAGTCCTTAGTAAGTCCGTTGGTGCTGCATGTTCCGGGCCAGCAATAGTGATTGTTCCAAGCGCACATACCTTAATAATGAAGTGTTTAACCATTAACATCAATTTACTATGGTTCAATACAGTCACCAATAAGTTTATATATTTACATTAACACGTCTTGTTATTTGAATAATGCCTTAAAAGTTATATTTGTGATTTTGACATTCAAATTAGGGAAAATGCGTAGTATTTATTACAAATTTAACAGGAATCGTTTTTTGTTAGTAACAGAGTTATTCTCTAAATAAAAATGACGCAGGGCACAATATCTTTAGCACTTTAGAAGGAGTTAGGAGTTATAAAACATGCTCTTTGCAATTGTTCTCATTATTCAATAAAAATGATTGAAGTTTTATTTAAATCAATTTTATGTAAATAGAAGAATTCTTTGCATTTAAACTCGTGGAAAAACAACAGCAAATCAATCCATAATTATCAAATACATAATTTTGGTAAATGTATTCTGTAACGTCTTTCAAAGTATGTTATAAATAAGCGAAGCATTATTCATATCCCTTCTATTAATTGCGCTTTTCATAAGAAAACAACAAAGGCATAGCTCTTAAATCACTGACGAGTCATGTTTTTCGAAATCGGATTTTTCGCCCAATGTAGTAACTGTTATCTTAGTTTTTTCAATTCAAACTGCATTATTATAGACTTACAAGAATTAAATAAACGAAAATAAGTATGTTATACCTCGTTGCCCTTCGTCAATACTTTTAGCTGTATTTTATTTGAATCAATTAAATCTCGTTCAAGTTGTGCTTCGCACTATAAATTACATTTCGTAGTTTTGCTATTTAAAATAAAAACAAGAAAAGGACAATTACTCACAAAATAATATAGAAAGAGAATTAATCTGTAATTTCTGTATTAAGTTTTAATGTATGCGCCACACATGAAAAATAAAGAAAGGGTAAACTCTGTTAATACTGATGAGACAGTTATAGTCTTTGTTCTCGCCATTTTCTCCTAAATCCCGCTATAAGTAAATAAAGGTTCATTTGAATCTTGCAGATCGTTGCACCACACAAGCAACGGAGTATAAATAATAACAAAAGACATTAACTGTGAACGTACTGAAAAGAGATATGTGGTTTTTGTACTCTGCACATTCATTATCCACTATCAATCTAAGTTTTATTTAAATAAATTCAATTGTGTGTGCTTTTTGCTACGCAAAATTATGATTCAAAGACAAAAGTCTTTCACACCATGCTGCGAGAGTATTCGCCGTTTACCCTGCAGTTCACCTTAACGCTGTTTATTATTATGAACACTTTGGATTCCTTCTACACTAACCGACTTATAAACCGCACACGATGCATGACTGACTGAAGAACGAAGAAGGTGTTGACGGATGCACGATTCGATATCTACGTTATTCCTTTCGGGGCTAAATAACCCATAGATTAATTTTAGTGTAAATATTGTTTATAATTGACACATACAGTTAAAATATTACATTGTTTGTTTAACTCAAATGCATAGATAGTTGTCCAACTACCGATTATGAGGTGTTTTTTTATATGTGAATGCAGTCTTAACAGATGCATGCGCTTTCTTTACAAATACTATCCGTTTTCCATTCAACTTCAGGTTGATATTTAACGAAGAATTGAAATGCATTTCACTCCACGTATCTGTGGATATTAGTTTAAACCTATTTATTTAAGCTCGATTAAATCAAAAGCCGCAGGCTTATAGAAACGCTATCGAGTCCGTTTCCTGGGCCTATAACCAGTGCTTGGTGTGTTTAAGGAAGATCTAGAGAACGCTCCCCGAGTGGAGATCGAAACCGTGACCTCCCGATCGCTCGGCGGACACCATATCCATTTCGCCACGGCGGACTTATATCTGTGAATATTCTAGCATAATATCGTATAAAAATTATCTTACGTTGACACTCTTTTTCGTTACTCCATATCTTGAATATGGCATTGTTTTCATGGCATTCCTTGCAGACAGTGTTGGATGTATCTGTGCAACTTCTGTGCTTACACTGGGTGATGTTCGGACATACTGAAATACAAAACCAGCACAAAAAAAACTTTATCTGATGCATATACATGGAGAAAAATCTACGTAACAGTATGTCAAGACGATGTTATTATACCGCTTCACGCATACAAACCTGTATCTACTATCTGTGAGTATACAATAAAAGCAGATAAAACAACAACATTGTACACTCTTTGTATCAAGACCAATGCTAGGTATTATAAATATGACACATTTCATGGTTTCAATTTATTATTTCGCACATGGCAACTGTGCAGAGCATCCTTATACATATTTATTTTCGATTCGAGGATTAATGTTTTTCTGTCTTTCCAAATTGCCTCGCGGTTAAATTTTGAAGCACATATCCAATATAGCATTCGAAGTTAACATGCGTCAATTTGAACACGTATACATATACATATGTTCTTACACTAAATTTAAGTTTACATGCTTTCAGAGTTTTTAAAATAAATATGTAAAACATAAATTCTCGCAACAATGTCCGTGTTTGATCTCTGGACAAAGACATCCATAACACCACTGGTTACACTATCCGGTATCACGAAATTCGGAGTACATGTACTGTTTATTGTAGTCGCGCATACATGCATTGATAAAACCAGCACAATGCGCAGCGCAACAAAATAATCTAGACATAACACGCGTACCTCCACCGCAGGTTCTAGGACATTGCCACCATATTTCCCATGGTAACCAAGTGCATTTGGGCACCGAAAATCGCAGAAAAAAACATCAAACATTAACACGACTATGAAAAATATATTTATTACACATTTAACTAATAGAATTATTCTTATAATAATATATCTTGAATATCCGCATAAAAAGGTCGCTAATTTAATCCTTATGGCATAGGTGTATGTAATATTCATTTTTTTTTCATTTTAAATCTTTTTCAAGCGGCGCTCTAGTAAGGCATTCTTTCAAACCATATTGTGATATTTTGTTAGTAGTAAGACATGTGTCGTATAGGATGGAGCTAAAACAGGGACATCTGTATACACTAATGAGAAGTCACTTTCTGATTGTACGTGCATTATTAGTCTCCATTATATTAAACCAATTAACACGTTTTGTCGGCTTTTTTGCTATAATAGTAATCTTGATTGGTTTCAGTTATTCATAAAGCGCTGAACAGAAGCATAGACCACTTAAGATATTAATCTCGATTTCGCATTGGTATTAGATTTCTACTTAATTTCATAATCAATTCAGTCAAGTATGTGTCAATATAAATCCATGTATGTATTTAGTGCTAATACAAGGTATACAGCAATTAACAAGTTCAATAGTATATCGATGCAAAATAGTTTTGTAGTATTATTTAAGAACATAGCACTGATCTAACGCATCGAACAATAAAACATTCAAATCATTTGTTGATTAAACCTCACATTAGTATATATTTTATACTTCCTGAATAATATATACGCCGTTTATACAAAATGTACATTTGTATATCACAAATGCGAAGCTTGAGAAAAATGATAAATCCGTAGCAATCTATCGACTGTTATAAATGTAAATCGATAAAACAATTTATAAAGAAAATACATGAGAGAAAGCTCATCGCCGTGACACAAATACTGAGGTTTCACTTAGTAAGTATATTTAAACAAGCAAGATGATATGTATCGTGACGTCTCGACTCCAATAATATCCTTCACGCGTGATTAGTTTGACATGACATATAGTTTATATATGTCATTCTATGTCACCTATGCACGTACTGCTTTAACATGTTGTGATGATGGATTCATCTGCATGCGTATTGGGTTCTTCAAAATAAAACTCAAGCAACGTGAGCCGAGTATGCAATACGAACTCCTTGTTTATAAGAAAACGCAGAAGGTTGTACACGATAATTTTCATCCTCTTAAAGGTATTGGTTAATTCAACATTTATATGTGTTAAGTCAATTAACTACGTCTGTTAGATTCCAAGGTACTATACTTGAAAAAGAAGAAGGTTAAATAAAAAAATAGAATAATACGTCTTCAAATCAAAACGTGCGTCAGTAGTATTTTTAAGCAGACTAAAACAATTGTGAACATGGCAAACATCGGATCGGCCTAAAACAATGTTAATACATTTACAATGTTTTGAAACCGAATTGCATTCGTAAAATAGTTGCTAAACGCTGTTCATAACATAAACACACAAATACAAGAATACTGAAACTTATTCGATGGAATACATACACATAATTGAAGTTGGTAACATGAGTTTGAATGTCTGGATAATACATTATGGCTTACTCCTGTTTGGACAAGTACGCGAAATGCTGGATAAGATATGTATCTTGATTGTAATACAATATCTACAATATCTCTTACATCATTAGGAAATACAATGATGCCTGTTAACCACCGATTAATACCATCATAGTTGAAGAATTTTCACATTCTGAACACTTAATTAACAGGGTCCGAAGTACCACCATATTCCTCTGTGTATTCTTGCCGTTTTCAAACTGTAACAGAAATTGTGAAATTACGCAGTTTGTTCTATGTGTAAATACATGTATCACATCGATATGTGTAGTTACATAACTGAAGTAGCATGAATATGGAATTTAAATGTTTTTTATATGTTTGATATTACAATCAGGTCTGCTCTTTGCGAATAAAAAATATCAAATGTGATTGCTTAAATGCTGGAAACTACTAATATATTTTAAGGTTACGCACACATTCATAAGTAATATCAATAATATTAGTTATTAATGTTATAATTAGTATTATCATTGATGGATAACATGTTTATATTGTGAACACTCTTGAGGCTATGTTACTTGCAATTTTTTTGAAAAACATGGTCAGAACAGTTGCTCAATTATTCTAGCCCATGAATGCAAAATATGCATAGCAACGAGTTATTTTGCCAAAAGTAGTAAATCAAGAATACTAATCACTTTCGCAACATCTGCATTTCCTTCGACTTGGAAATCCCCCCCCCCCCCCTCTTGAATTAGGGGCACCACCGTCCAAATTTTAGTGACAATTTCCATATTCCTCCTTCTTTCCCTGAACACACAAGTATAACAAGAATATGTTGAACTGTTGCCCTCCTTAATATCTTTGGCTTCTAGATAAACCCTCGTTATATGTGCACTACGCATATTTAATTATTAAAAAAATACAATGTCGTTGATGATTTTCTTTTTAAGCAGGAAAAACACCAAATCGCTGCATTATGAATAAACATTTTTGATTTCACTACACACATGTTTATTATATAAAAAAGAAAATCATACCGAATCATGGAACATTGATTGCAGCAATTAATATTATTGAGACTGCCGTTGCAAACCAGTCTAGTGAGAGATTGAGGAAGACCACTTTGTAATAGAAGATATATGAGCGTGTTTAATTGTTTGAATATAGTGGTTTAGAGGCGTTATCGGAGACATAGGTAACATGTTTCGCATGCAGACGACCCGCTTCAAAATCACCAGAACTACATAATTTATCTTTTTAAATTTGCAGTTCAAATACAGATATAACTGAAACATATGCAAGAATTTCAAACTGTTTTATAAATTTGAAATAATGGTAAACCCAAGTTGAAGACATGCAAACCGAGCTATTCAAAACAGTATGTGCATGATAAAATTATACAGCAGGCATTCCCTTTCTTTTCAATTATGTTCTACCTTTTAACTTTTGACCTCCGCGTATGACGTCGACTTTAAAGGTTGACATGCGGTTTTAGCTCAATCTTTATTATATATCAATACGGGAGGTACCTGAATATTGCGCGCGTCACATTGTTTCATATAAATTAACAAGTGTTCAAAGCAAGCTTGAAACCTTTAATGCATAAATGTATTAATAGTTTTCTGTCCGGAGACGTTACGGTACAAACCGACTGACAGGCCGATTTATGCGACATAGTGATCTATATATTTTCCGCCGCTGGTAAGGTGGTAAAATTAGTTGTTACTTACAATTTATATTTTGGATTATTTATCTTTGATAATTTATAATAAATGTTTCATGAAGAAATCACATTAAACGGAAATTTGTTGAATTGACATCACATATTAAAATCTGCAGAAAGAATGAGGTTGCTCAAACATAAGCATGCACGTCAAAGAGTTTGCAAGCATTTTACGTCAAGGAAAGTTTTAACTAAATCTTTTCTTAGTACTCATGTCTAATAAACAAATGCATTAACAGTGACGACACTGCCGCGATAAAATTATTTGTTTGTTTAACGTGTTATAGTTCTAAACAAATATGGCATATGTTACGTAAGATATTATTAATCAAATTGAAATGCAATATATGTATGAAGTTGGAAGCCGAAAAAAAGGATCTAAACAAGCATGTTTTCGTACTTTGGCTTGTTGTTAAACAATCTTTGCATTTGCGTGTGTTGAAAAAAAAACAATCGTTGATTTGTATGAATTACTACTTATGAAAATACTTATCGATAGCATAATTTCTACTCCAAAATATTTATCTCATATCAGTAAGTTTGAATTATCTCACAACTCGAAGAGTAAGAGGTTTAAACATGTGCAATTTTAAATAATATCCTGACTTTGCGATTCATTTTTATACAATAAACAATAAAGAAAACATTTTATCATAACCATTTAAACACATATTACACAAGTTACATGACCCTTTTCAGATAATGAAAGATATGTAACATTTATCGATTTCCTCAAGATTTAAGCATGAGTGTTTAAGTGTTTTTAATAAAGATTACACAGTTCGCTTCTTATTGACATCGAATCGTCATTAATACATTCCTTGCTGTGTACTTTTAATTATACATTGAGTGGCTTCGTTTTTTAACACATCGTACATTAGTTAAAAGCTGTTAAATCAAAGCTTACCCATTTTGTTTACGTTTAACGTTATATATCATTTGTTCTAAAGATCGAAAAGAAGAACAACGGTTCTGAAAATTAAAACAACCTTTGTCATTAAGATCATTTGAGTGGAAAAACAAAAATGTATAAAATATGTTTATATCATACCTTTGTTAAGTGAGCGACGTCTTGTTATTTTCATTCAGTTCGTTAAAATACACATACATATTATGAAAATATATTATGTATGTTTTTTGCATAACCTGAAACATAATTCTACTATGGGCGGTATTAATTATGACAAATTGTTAAGCAATTAACGAAAACTTATATTTAAAAAACGGAACGAATCTATTTTAATTATATTCTATAACCATATAAAATAACGTTAGCAAGCTTGACTCGCTTTAATCTGTTCGAGACCTCGATTTATTCTAAAGTATGGTTGGATATGCAATTATTATGTCCCGATAAACGTATTGGGAATATAACAAACTGCAACTATCTACAAGAAACACTATCATATGGCAATTTAAAATAACACGCATAAAAGGAACATTCATTGAAACGTTATCAAAATATCTCAATATTCCAATTATTAACATCATAACAACTTAATCACTTAAAACACAATGCAAGCAAATCACTATAAGAATGTATATCAGCACCATACCATTGAGCAGTAAACAGGTACAGCTTCACACTGAACAATATATAAACATTACGATCTTCAAACAACATTCCGACATGACATCATTTAAATAACAATTACATACACATAGTTTTAATAATTTAGGCATAAAAGGTATAACAACACGTCTCAAACGATGTGTAATGTTAGACTGAAACAAAAAAATCAATGAATTGTCTGGATTACTTTGACCCGTTCTAGTGCGGGCATCAATGTTTTAAAATTGCGTTCCGTCCGTATCCTTAATGTTAAACTCCTCACATTTAGAAGTATTCTGACTTACTAGACCCCTAACTTTTGATAGTGTTAATCGGCCGACAACAACTTGGGGACAGATATAAGTTTATTTTTAAAAGCAAACGTTAACTGTATTAAGACCACACGGAATTTTGTAAATTAAGGTGAATATGCTTATATAAGCTTTGATGCTGTATGCAACAGTGAATATGAAGTGAACACTGAGTGAATAATGTTTTCGTATAAATTATCTCCTTAAATGTGGGGTGCAATTTGAACACAATCATGTACTTGTGTTGTAAGAGACTAAAACCTTCGTCAAATATAAGTCATATACTTTAAATCAAAGAAAACATGAGTTATTGTATATCACGCAATAAATTTATTGTATATCACGCAATAAACGTGTTATCCCTCTAAACCCATTTTGACGGATATGATGGCAAATGTCTATGTTAAGCATTGTTATTTTTATCATATATAGATGTGTACATTTGTAAATTCACATTAAACAATTAATTATGACGACATATGCATATGTTTCAGTTTACATTTCACTTTGTATAAGAGCATATTGCTTTCCGTTGTGCAGAGTGTATTAAAACACTCATGCGTCTTAATTTAACTTGTATATAAAAAGCAAAACCTTGTTTGTAGAAGTATTCACAAATTAACGAACTGCACAGTGTTATCACCGTTGTCACCAATACAGATTTAGTCGTGAAATAGCTCATTTGTATATCATTTCTTGATGATGAACTTGAGATTTACCATATCACGTCCGTTAATCACGGGCGCAATCTCTTTCTTGCGACGCATTTAAAAACTCCACAATGTAACAACCTATTAAGGTCCCCACGTTTCCGAAATGGTTGTGATTGTATGATTCTGTACATTTGTGGATAAATTAATCTTCGCTGAATCGTACTTCAGTGTCCGATTTTTTAAATAATGCGCATATGTCGAAAACACATAAAATCTACCTACCCTGAACAATTATCCTTGAAATTTCAAAACATCCTGTCCTTAGCGCCACCTCGGAAGTAGAATTGGCTTAATTATTAATGCGTCTCCAAAAAGAGGTTTTGCGCGTGATTAACGGCAGTGCATTTGCAGTTTCAAGAGCACTGTGTTTAAGTTTCCATCAATGGATAAAGTAATCGTTTGCTGTGAATGGCTATGCTTAAAAATAGTATGTACATTCAAGGGCTGAGCACATTAAGTATTGTGTTTGCAGTTCACAATAATGTATAACATGCTTAACCTTATGCACGTAAGACTGTTGCGATACAAACAAATGAATAACTCACTATAGACTATCAAAGTTGATATTAAGTTTCCATACATGTGGACGAATGAACCTATTAGGATTGATACACCGAACAAATGCAAATCAATATCCCAATTTGTATTCCAATCTTCATTTCTTATGTTGTTGTTAAGTGATTGCAAAACAAACTTTTAGCAACGGTTACCTGACCTCTTGTGAAAAGAAAGTGATCAGGCGTAATTTTTTAATTAACTTTTTTATTAAAACCAAGGTTCTTAAGTGCTTTTCAATATAAAGAAGTAAAGAATTAAAAAAAATCCAGTGTTTCACAAGGCCGACAGAACGATAGACTGAATACATCAATAACTGATAAAGGTCGCCCATTTTATTGCGTGAAAGGAGTAATAAAGGCATATTTATTTTTTGAAGGCGATCAACATCGTTCAATGTAGCCTTAACTGTAGTTTACCAAAGCATCCTTGATGATATCCTCCTGAATAGTACGGATCCTCGCAATGTGTACACATGATGCCGTCAGGATACCCGCCGCACTGTTGTTGACCAGGAATACAGTTAGGTATGTTGATTTGTCTGCAAACTAAAATGCATTAAGAATTCATTCATAATATGCATTAGTTGCGCATAACATAATGGCAGAAGCGTATAACGATTAAAGAGAGATGTTTAAACTCAGCAGACATTAAGAATTGTGATAGTATTTTGCTGTAGTTGCTTGTTCATCTGTCATGTCATGTTTTGAGACAAGGTATATGATTTTGTTAAATAAGTTGTCGTATATGCATCGTCGTGACTCGTGTTCGCTTAAATACACGGTTCAATCTAAGAATGAATTCACATTATCTAAATGTTTATAGGTCGGAACATTGCCCATCCATATTCATGAACACAAACTTTGACAGCTAATCTTCCATGGAATAAAGTGTTGTGTTTGCAATAAAAACATGGTTTAATGACGTTTTACAAGTTTTAACACTTTAAAATGAAACATTAGCTGATGTAAGATATATATAAGTGCGTGTATCTATATATGCATTAAATGGTTAGTGTGCATATTAAGCCATAAAATACATACTTTCGCAACAGTCACCCGTCCTCCAACTTGAACAGGAGCATCCACCATTTACCAAGGCATATTCGTTGTGACACGATTCTCCGCAAGCCTGGCAAAACTGCTTGTGTTGTCCCAAAAAACACGACTTGCAAGTTCTGCATTGCTGGCCTCCACAACGTTTCGAGCACGGATCCCATGACGGGCATCTGTCATACTCGCCCCACGTACACGCCTCTGTAAGCACAACTGTGTAAAATGAAAATACTTTAAACGAGTAATTGTTTATTAAGATACAAATATGGCATTAGCAATGACTTTGCATCATGAGCAGGAAAAAGAAAATCATGGACCAGCTTTTAACCGAACCGTAAAACAAATTCAGACATTATTATGTACTTTAGTTAAAAAATGAAATTACGATTAAAAGATAAATAATTTCGTTTTACTGTTTAAGATGACTTTGCCTGACCTTACCATATATGAAATATAAAACGAATGTCTAAAGTGAGTATAAGTTATTTATTTTACAATTAATATGGTAAAGTCAAAGCGTTTTAATTATATATTAAACTATCCCAGTCTTCTATGCCGAGTGAAACAAGAGCAAACATGTCGTGTGAATTAAATCACCAAATACACTATTTTGATATACAAGAGTCGTAAATATCGGTAAAAGAAATGCACATATTCTAGGTAGAGGGTTTTAAAATGTAACTGCTTTAAAATGTCTATGAGTTATAACACTATCACGTGCCACTTGTACTTAGTACAAATGTTCGCATAATAGTTCTAAATAATATGTTTATCTACCAAATCTATGGAATTGTTGTTACTACGTATACCTAATAGTTATGTTTTCATTTACCTGCAATTTGTACATCCAAGCACACAAGTACAAATACTCCAAAGTATATTTCATATATCATTGTAAATTCATTTGAATTTCTATTCGAATAAAATTGTGTTGTAAATAAAATGTAAAACGACAAAACGCATATATTTAGTACATTGCAGTTGTCTTTACACTGACGCCTATCAAATTACAATTTCAAAGTATTTGCGTTTTTTATCAAGCAAAACGCTTCAACACGATTAATATTTGCTTAAACATGCCTTTACTAAAATCGATAACCCAAGTAAGATGTTTTGTCTGGTTGCAAACTACGAAAAAGATTTGTGATAACATTAAGATACCAAAACGTCTCCTTTGAAACTTAATCAAATGAATATGATGGCAAAGAGGTCCGAAATGTGTTCTATTGAGATTATCTCTTTATTTATAAATAAGTTAGCGAATAAATCTGCGAGATGACTTTATGACTCAATGTTGTGAATTGACTGAGTGTTTCGTTGGGTGAATTTTTTTCACGGTGAGTTCAGCTTTAATCGATTTTTTTGTCCGGTGTTACATGTATATAGGTAAATGGGCACTTGCCTAAATCATAAGAACAGAATGACAATTTTATTATGCGTTCGGTCGTAAGTAAGTTATATTTATGTGTTCGCACCATATTCCACATACCTATTCGAACAATTTCCTGAAATGTATCTTAGCATTAGACACTTATCCAAAAACACGATTGAGTCATATGTTAAAACGGTTTATCAGGAATCGTGGCTCCAATGTTTACGTCATAGAGACGATGTGCCGTAGACATTCATCACATACGCCGGCTCAATATCAAGGCCAACGTCACACTTAATGGTAACTTCGTGTCCGGTCCATATATATTTTGCCATTAAAATATGTTATTGACATTTGTTTTAAGTGTTTATCTTATTAAACCTATCTGAGGAAGATTGTCGCGCAAACTCAAGATCAATTTCACACAAATAGTTGAGTGTTTAAACACACATCTTGTCCGTTCATGTTCGTATGTGCCTTTCAGACTATCTTGTTCTCTTCAGTCACTGTTTATTGATAAATTGTTTTGACATTTATATACGATAGCACAAGTGCAACTTGAAAACCGTTCAACATATTCCGTATCTGTGAATAATCAATCACAGATAAAACAAGAAGAGTGTCCTGTCTATTGCGAACACAATGGGAGACATTGCGATACAATATGTATTTAAATTAAGTATAATATATAACATTTATTCGGTAGTTTGATAGTTGCAGAAGAATGACATTTGATGGCTCAATCACAAAAATCTTTCAAACACAACGCATAATGCATAATTGTGAAGCGGTGAATTTGGTAAAATACGTTGCAGGAACCTGTTGAACACGTATACAAGTCGTCCGTTTTACGTTATGCCAAAATCGGTTATTATGGTTCTGAGACGGCGTATCGAAAGGGTCGTATTGAGCTGCACTCAGGTAATACCACGTTGGTACCACTTAAAACAAACGTAACAATCACCTTAACCCGTTCTAAAGTTACGGTCAGTGTAGGTCGTCTTTTCTAAGTGTCAATACAAATAATTTACTATTATTTTATTAAATTAGCTCAAACTGTTGTTTCATACTTACTGAAAGCAATCGATTTTAACGCCTGGGTTAAAGGGTGGCGTTGCAGAGTTCACACGACGGGCGTCTCTTTTATTGGAGAAATTTACGTCATACTCGAATGCAGTTTAAATGTTTTATCTAAATAAAGTAAACAAAAACATCATAATTTGTGTAAACGTTTAACATCTGATAAATACAAGAAATAAAAGTAAACGCAGAAGTCAAGCTAACTGTTTATTAACATTTTTTTTATTAGATAACTTAGCATGTATAATATTTTCAATATGTTGTTAGATGCATTTACATTGAAAAGCGAAAGTAATGCATTTAATAAAACATGAAAAGAGGTCAAAATGTTAAGATGTTAGAAAAACAAACACAAGCACATCATAAAGTCACAAAATATATGCGGTTTGTGATGAACGCACAACGAAGAACCACGCGATCCCAACAGATAATCAAAACCATTGTTCCTTGATTTTGTGTAGACAACAAAGACATTTTTCTTGCGATACACGTTTTTTAAATTTTAACCGAAATAACCACTTGTAATGGTTGCTAAGCATACCGTGTGGTATTTTCATCTCATTTAAATGCAACAGAACACACACATTAAGTTTAATATACCACTAGTGCCTACATGATACCATCATACATACATGTTGATTGTTAGAGTTCAATTGTTAAACTAAGCAACCTTGATTATTTCCCCTAAAAAGTACGAATCTTCACACTTTGTACACATGATAATGTCCGGAGATCCACCGCACCGCTGTTTATTAGAGTGTGGGATATGAATGTGACTTAAATATGAGGAACCAATTAAGTGAAGGCACACATTTTTGAATGTTTAATATATTTAAGTACATACGACCAAATTTAATATTTAACCCTTACATATAAGCGCAATATTTAATTCATTCACAACAATGGGGGAACATACATTTACATTTACATCATAAATCATGTGACGTCATATATGTGTTTAAAACATTTCGTAAAGAACAGTTTTCTTCATTAAGCTCTTAATAGACTTAACATGTGCAACAAGTTCAACAATTCATGATTCGCATGCTCCTTTTAAAAACGATTTAACATTGCAAGGCACACACTCTTCTTTGAAAATTCTAAGCACGTCAGGGTAACAGGTACTGCAAATTTATATTTCCTCCACAACTTCTTGTACAACTTCCCTAATCATCAGAACCGATTAGAAAGGCAGGCATGGGGCGAAAGAATATTTAATGCATAAAATACGATTATAACAATTCTTAAAATCGATTAGACTTTCAGCAAATATACCAATTGACAATGTCATATTACTTGTTTTAAATGCGTGTCATTTTTATACCGAAAATAAAAATCCTTTTGTGTACACAGCTATAACCGGTATTGTCATAACCTTTTAAGCTATGCGCGTGAAAACTCCTTTTCACCCATGATTATAAGTATTCTATAGATAACATGGGCATTGTCAAATCCTTAAAATAACGTTTTTATTTGCTTTTTTTTCAAGTGGTTTTCGGTTTGAGAAAAAAAAAAGAGTTGGACAGAAATAAACTTAGAGGGAGGAATGAAATGCATATGAAACATTATCCGGAATTTCAATACTGAGCCGAATAATACATGGATTATTAGAATTATCGAAACTATCACAGCTCGAGATAATAGAGTTGTGCTTCCTATTGCTTATATTTTCTATTCAATTGCATTCACGTGTAAATAACTCGAGTTATTAACTCGAGTTACTATAAATTAATGTCAGAACAGAATCAATACTATCAATAATTACGTTCAATTTAAATTCATTCTTCGAACGAACGATTGTGTGAAACTATGTATATTAAATATCGACTGTTTTACAATTGTGCAGCTAATGAAAGTCTGAATGCTCAATTAGACATAAATGTAACGATCAAACAATCGAAACCTCTCTCTATTAACGCATATCTTATCACAAAAAAGTAAACATAAAATGGTTGAATCGGCGCCATTGTAAATAGAAACTGTCTTAAATAAAATAATGCAGATACTAAATGTCAACAAACGTGTGTTATATTCCGTTTATGTATACATCTTTAATGTATTCGCTGAAGATGAAGAGGAGCCCTACATTGATGTAGTAGTTATAAGAGTCATCGAGATAAAGTATGACAGGTAGATTTGATCAATATGAACGGATCCATACGTACAGTTGAAGATATAAGTTAAGTTATAAACGTAAGAGTAAACAACATTAAAGTAAGAATCAATAACTAACAAAACACTCTATTTGAAAAATAGCGATTTTGTAATTTTTGAAAACAGCTATGAAATAAAGCATCTTGTTGCACCTATACCACTACATTAAGTTTAACGTATGGTTGCTGTTGAATAAAACATACATGTGTTTAGCGATTATCATACCGTAATCATAAGCTAAAACATGATGCGGTCGTCCCAAGGAGCAGCAAGTTCTATACGAATACCGACTTATGTCCTAAGTAGTAAGACCATCGGAGTGTCACTTACTATCACACGAATCGTGCGCTCTTACTACGGATTCGTCATCACTCCACATTCTCTCGAGAGTCAGAACAATATACTAAGACAGGTGCATCTTGCAGACACCATACCAAATATTTTAAACTATGCTCCCGGTAAATCAGAGACGAATTTGTAAAAGGGAAACATTTTAACCAGGCAACTAGTTTTGTATCATATCCAATAACTAGCGGACATTCAAGTTAATTGAACTACAGTGTATTACCTTGTTATATATCAGTGAATATTTTTTCCATAGAAGTTACAGCTCGTTCATGGGCAATATTATCCATACATATACCGTTCACATTGATAATTAACAAAAATCGCTGTATAATTGTTGTAAACGTAACCGATTAACGTTAAAGTATAAATGCAAGATATCTATTAAGCGTGGTGATTCTTCAAAGAACAAACCTGAAAAATTACCAGAGTGAATAAAACCAAAACAACTTCGAGGAACATGGTTTACAAGATATTTCGTTTAAATCTTTAGTGACCAGAAGAAAATCATGTATGTCATGGCGGAAGCCCAACATTGATTTATTTTGCGATAGTTAGTTTTTTATTAATGGTGAAGGATATAGTTAAGCTGCAATTAACGTTATCTTCCAGTTCAAACACATATTTAAAATGGTATTAAATCATCTATAATTACAATACGAAATTATGCACTATATTTAAGCAAACACGTTATTTTATATAACATATATCTCAATATGGAATAGTGTTTCACCAATTTAACAGCTAGTGTTGGTAATTTCAAATTTGAATGTGTGAAATAGTGATAAAAAGACAGAATGTATTTGCAATAAAGTATTTATGAAATGCTCATAGTAATATACCGGAAGTCATATATTTGAAAATCAATTTGCTCAGTCGATAATTTAGTCGGAAGGATGAACACAAGGATAGAATTACAACCCATACCTGAATGCGTATGCCAAGTTTGAATGATTATATAGTATGTACCTTTCTTACGCAGATCTAGACATACACAGGCATACCTTCTAGCCTTAAAGTCGATATGACTGAATTCTTGTGCTCTCTGGTATGTTAAAGCACGTTATTTTTAATTGTTCACTTGTTCTTTAGATACATCAGAAACGGTAGAAAGCAAAGATAAGTTGAACCCAAGAGCGGTTAGTTCTTAGTGTCTTAACCATACACACAAAATATGAACAACTATAAATAGACTAAATAATGATACAACACAATGTGGACAAGAACATTCCAATAATATACTTCAATCGACAAGTCATGTGTGTGCTTATTGTATGCATTTTTCCGCAATTACTATATTCGTTTAAGCTATGACGCAACTTTTACATTATCGATTAATGTCTGGATCTCTTCTCTTTTTGCCACACCAAGTATGTTTTGGATTTATCTTGTTATAGTATTATTTATTTCCCTAACTGAACAATTCTCGATTTGTGTATTTGTTTGAAATGTGTTTTAATTTCATAAATTGTCATTCAATATGCTCAATCAGATAATTATTCAAAACAATATTACATAACAAATTCAAGGCCGCATTATCAATGCAATTTATTGGATCTCTTTTTTTATTACAGCACTTTCATAAATAAGCATCATTTTTAAGATATGTGGAATTTCAGTTATATAATGTCTACGTACATAAATTATACAGATGAAAACGGATATAATAAAACACTCAACGCATAAACAGGCCCCAAATTTATTGATTTTTATGTAAATCGATATTGTTGGGGTGTTATCTATCGAAATATCTTCCGATTTGTGAAGATTCTGTTTCTATTAGAAATTGCAGTTCTTGTTGTATCATACACTTTGGATTGATTATTGATATTGCATACTTGAGTTGTTGACATTGTATTCAATATCTTCATGACATTCACGTTATTATGTAATTATACAAAAATATAAAGGTAGCAAAGACAGTGTACCTTTAATTCCACACGCGTTCAGACATTATACTAAGACGCATCACATTCCCCTGGTTTGGGGAATTATGATTCCGCCAAAGTAGTTCTGCGTTGGAATGAAATAAAATTAGTTTTTATTGTGTGTTTATAACGGAATGTCGTTTAAAAAATGTTATTTAATTATGTTTAAATTTGATTTTGAATCTCTATTAAGACTTATAGCGATTATCAGAAGCATGATTACCTGACCTACTTTCGCTTTCTCTTTTCACTCGTAAAAGAATTGCTACCCACAATTCCTTTCGCGTTAGTACACATGTCAGTAAGACCGGTGTGTACACAATGAGTACTCTTTGGAAAGTATTCCCTAAGGTCATTAACAATAGGCTGAACAATTGGGTTTAACACTAGCATGTATATAGTGAGGCATAGGCAGGATTCAGGCAAAGTATGGGAACTGTTGATAACGTTTTTGTTATTAATTTATAATATATGAAATATTTGTTGATTTTACCAAAGCGTTCGATTATTTGGTGAGGGATATCTTCTTGTGCAAGCTAGTTGTTAGAGGAAAACTGTTTGATATCATATAATCTCTGTATACAAATGTGCAATCAAGCATTAAACTAGGTAACACAATAACAAATGAAGTTTTTTTCAGTTTTTTGGGAGTAAAACAAGGATATCCATTGTCACCATTCCTATTTATTTGAATGACTTAGAAGAACAATATATGTTAAATAGCTTTAAAGGAATATATAATGGTATGCTAAATAAGTATGTTGTTATATACAGATTACAAACGATGGAATCAAAACGTCAGATTATCATCAGCGAATCACTTTCATTGGGTACAGAAATGAAGCGTGCCGAGGCCAATATAACATCCGATGCACTAGGGGAAGGTGAATTCTATGTAAGTGAGGTTTTTATGTGTATTGTTTCAATTAAGATAACGACGCGTTCGCCTTGTGTTTGTTGAATCCGCTCCATATTTGCATGTATTTATATTGCTAATATGTTTTCAAAGTTCGTCTTCGAGGCCATGATCGGAAGTATTTTAACCAGCGACATTGCACTTGACGACATTAGCATTACCAAAGGACTTTGTTCGAACATGCTTGATGTAAATACCAGGTACGCTCTGTTTGCGATATGTTTTGCAAGACGTACCAGACACTACATGAAATACCATTTAGCCACTGTTGCATATGAAAAGGAATATCCGCCAGTCCATGCATGGTGTTAAATGACATTCTCATTTGAACTACTGTCATATGCTTTCTGATACATGGTCTTTGCATTTTGCCTAGTTACATTTGCTATGCAAACATTTCAACTCAATGCCGCATGTTGTTAAGTTTATGAGTACATCATATATATCTTTACTTCGTGTGTCTTATTGACAACTGCAGTTGAACTTATGGAATTTTTATTAATGCTTATTCTAACGGCGTTCTTTGTTTAACTATGTGCATTTGGCTAAGTTGCTACTAAATTTAACAAGATGTTAATATCTTTGTGGATCTATATTACTTCTTAAGTCGATTGCTAAAGCGTCTTTGATTAAGAACTAGTCTTCGGTTTTGCCTACACCGCCATTATAAATAGTTCACAATCCGAAAGGGGAACCAGTATTTAAAAAACTAATTACAGCGCGAATTGCAGCGTAGATTACTATTGCCGGGAGATCACTCTTAACATCAAAATCAAAATCTCCGGTATCAATCGTGATACATTGACTATTTCTGGAATCCTTCGTAAAAAGCGGTGATAGAGTAAAAAAAACTATCCCGTTGATATAATGCCTATTGTTTTGCTAGGATTCCCACTATCGACACCTTATTGCTGTTGTAATCGCTTTGAGAAAAATGATGCAACGCTTTGAGAAAAATGATGCCCAGGTAAGTTCTACTTTTTGTGATTTATTCACGCTATAACAGGAACTTAAAAGCTTAACGTGTCTCTGTTGTAACTAGCTAAAGAAACTTCAGCGTACAGTTTATTTAGTATTGACAGACCTGACAGACAGACAGACAGGCCAAAACCAATATACCCCCGATCCTGGCGCATACAAATGAGGTACTAGGCCTATGCCACATGTTTAAATTTGAACAAGTGCATAAAGTGAATTAATCAGTCAAGTATTCTTTGTCCCTTTAACATGAATGAAAGACTTTGAAGAGATGAGTAAATTAGTCATGTTCTTGCGTAAGGGTGAATGCCATCACCAATCCATATGTCTGCTGTGTTATTGCAGGTCCGGCTGTGTCCAATGTTGCTTGCCAAGGTTCTGAACATGCGTTCAGGGCGATGCTGATCTTCTAAATCATGTTAAACCAAGGCCCTGGTGTCGTTTAGGGGGCTCAATTCAGCAATCACTCCAATGGTGGATTCAGGACACCCTTTATGACCATCTTGTATGTGTGTTTGTTTTTAAAGTTTATGAGGTTTTGTCATGACAATGCGGCATTGAGTGAGGATCACCTAAGTAAGCATTCAATATACCATTGCAATATCAGAACATCCGCATCCAGCTATTCTTGTGAAAACAATAATGTTTAAATGCATCTATAGACTAGCCCTTACCGGTTATCATTTTACGAACGATTCCTCTACTATTAGTGCATCTGATTTTAAATTTTCTTGTAGTTTTTTGGTTTATTTTCCCTTTAATAGTATATTCTACCACATTTCAAACAAATTATAAACAATATATACCAGCTTGTTATCTTTGAGATTTTGATCACAAAAAAATCTCTAAAGGAGAAATTTACTTCAGAAGCTCATGCAAAAATGGGTCTTAGGACATATTAGCGCGGTGCTGCCGATATGCCTCTGCCATCCGTACACTCTGATAAGGAGTCAAAATGTCCCCTTATGAGACCACGAAACCTTACGTGACTTAATGGCAGACAGGTAGGCAGATGCACACGCTGGTCTTCAGTTTTTCAGGTCGCATCTGTTGAAGTTAGATTCTAATATCCATTCGCACGACAAGGCTCATTATCATTAATGTTCAACATTGTAGGACCTTGGTCTTGCGAAAAACGCAGTGATGGCAGTGAAGTGACCGACACCATATGAGTCTCTTTCTCATCAGATTTACCGCATCATGACTAATCACGGGTTTTGTGGACAAGACTTCTCGTCTGCTTTTAAATTATTGCTCGATTAGAACAAGCAAAAGACATGATAAATAACATCATTATGTACTATTATTATTTCCTAAATGTATATACTAAAAATCATGTAAATACATAAATGAACGTTTATAAGAAAACTATTGTGAATGATTCAAGAAATTTGAAAAATGATTTTAAAATGATTTTTTTTTATATACAAGATTTTGTACACTTGAGGTAATGATTTTGTAAAAAAACAAACAACAACAACCTTTTCTTAGATATAACTGAAAATATAATTGTTGATATTTACCTGGTGGAATATGTTTTTTGTTATAAAAAGCTTTTGTTCAGCCAGAAATAAAATAATATTTGTATGTAATTTTCACACTGTATAAAGGGTGTTTCAGCAGATGACCAGAAATCAGACTGCATGTCACCGGTTGTTACATCAGTATGAATTTGTGTTTATTTTGTATGTACCAATATATTTTGAAGGAGTCGAAGAGGTACTGTAATTTTCTATCTTGACGACTCAAAAACGTGCATTTTAAGAAAGAGCTTTATACGACAGTGCCTCTTCAAAAGTCAACATTTTGTTTCCATGATAGGTTGTGTTTTGAAATAGCATTTAAAATACTTGTACCTTTTAAAAGATGCAAATGGGAATGTTGTTTATGGTAGTTGTTGTTGAAATCAATATGAATTGCTATGAATAGAATAGTGAGAACTGTATGTGCTTCTTTAGTATGGTATTGTTTATAATAAATACCAGTTTAATTTATCATATAGTATAAATAGCCTTTTAAAGTTTACAAGAAATGCCAATTGTGTTGTTGTTTTGGAAAGATGATTGCATCTTGTTGTAAATAATGAATAAATCTTTTTTATTTGAACAATTATGAGATTTTCAATTAATTGCAAACCACTATTGCTGCTCTTCATTGGATATATTCCTTAATAGTGCATTGCTTTAACATTTGAGTCTGGCTCTGGGAAAATTGGACTCAATGCATATGCTCAAAATGTTTTCTCAGATAAGCCTGTACCGTCAGCACAGGCTTATCAGGGACAACACTTTCCACCAGAGACTTTTTTATCGAACAATTCTATTTAGGTAAAATGTCGTCATTGATTTTCCCTGATTAACACTTGACACACATGCATTAAAACCCATTTTCCCAGACCTTGGCTCAATTATGTTGTTGCTGTGTGTCTTGTAATAACTGTGGGTGAAGCCATCCATGATGAAATAGCGTGTCAACATAATCTAAATACTGAATAACCTTTTTTACAATTTTATTAGGAAATATATGAATTACATGGCATACTGGTTAAACAAGAAACCGTCGGAGACAGGTGATGCTTCCCAAAGGTTTTTTGTCACAATATTGCACTATATATTCAGAAAAAAGGAAACTATTTGAGGGGCATAACTTTGCACAAAATAATACGATGGATGGTTTAGCAACTTAAACATTTCAAAGGGATATTACTCTCTAAATAAATCATCTAACCAGAACCCACAAATAACATGCGCATCTCCTCAAGGTAATTAAGCTTCCCATAAAGCTTCATTGAATTCCAGACAGTAGTTGTGGAGAAATAGCCCGGACAAGAATTGCACTATATGACTGTACAGTTTATAGAAAATTTCAAAGGGCTATAACTCTGTGAAAAATCATCCGACCATAACCGGCTGATAATATGCACATCTCCTGTTGGTAGTGAAGCTTCCCATAAAGTTTCATTGAATTCCCGTAATAAGTTGCTGAGAAATAGCTCGGACAAAAATTGCACTATATGTACAATTGAAAATTTCAAAGGGCCATAACTCTGTGAAAAATCATCCGACGAGAACCGGCTGATAATATGCACATCTCCTCTTGGTAGTGAAGCTTCCCATAAAGTTTCATTGAATTCCAGTCATTAGTTGCTCAGAAATAGCCCGGACAAGAATTGCACTATATCTACAGTTAATGGAAAATTTCAAAGGGCCATAACTCTGTGAAAAATCATCCGACCAGAACCGGCTGATTATATGCACATCTCCTCTTAGTAGTGAAGCTTCCCATAAAGTTTAATTGAATTCCGGTCATTAATTGCTGAGAAATAGTCCGGACAAAAAGTGTGCACAGATACACGGACAGACGAAGCTGCGACTATATGATTCCCCCCAAATTTTTTTGGGGAGCATAATAAATATTAGGATGAAACAAACATTAAATAAACATCATCTGAAAACAAAATGATCACTCTGGTCCTGTTGCTAGTGTATCCCACACATACTGCTTATGACTAGACATATGCAACTTTAACATGATCATACAATTGTTTTCAAAACAATCTATACACTGTTGCAATATAAGTTAAAAACCTACATATACATGTGAGATTGCACTACTGTCTGGTTATATGTATATGTTTGGATGAACAATAAATAAACTGATTTATATTTGTTAATTACATATACTTCATCATGGTTTTATAATTTGTGTAAAATAAATGCATAAAATCACAAAGAAATTTATACCCGTCATTTTGTTTGCCAAACTTTTTTTTCCCATATTAACTTCTTTCATGTCAAATCAGTAATATATATGGAAAACATTTTTGGTAGCAAATTATATTGTTGCTAGTGTTCACCTTTTACTTATAAAAGACATAGAATAAGTGTGGAAAAGTACATAACCTCATAAAATGCTAGAATTCAGGGCCCTGTCTTAACAAAGATCTTTTGACACTTTTTGGTTATAACTGACTATTCAGCTTTCAATAAATAGGCATTTAGAATCTGTAATGATCCTAAAATAAAGGGCAAATGAATATTGAAAGGAAATAAATACAATTGACCCTTGCTCTGGGAAAATGGGGTTTATTGCATGTTCCTCAAGTGTCGTCGCAGATTAACTTGTATGGTCCGCACAGGCTAATCAGGAAAGACACTGACTGGTTTTATGAGATTTTTCGTTCAAAGAAAGTATTTTGAAAAAGAAAATCCAGTTTAGACCGAAAGTGTTGTCCCAGATAAGCATGTTTGGACCACATAAGCTAATCTGGGACGACACATCACACACATGCATAAAGCCAATTTCCCTAGAATGTGGCTCAATTTGATTGAATACATGTACCGGGTCTACTTACTGCAAACAAATTATAACTAATGTCTAAATGTCAGCACAACAAAATAGAAAGGAAAGACATTTTTACTAAAAACCTACACAATTGAAATCTAGCAAGAACATATCTGCTTACCAATCTACAAGATGTGTGTAAAAGATGCTTGTAAAATCATTGCAAGATAAGTAAAATAATGTGAAATAAATCAATTTCTCTAATATTATGTTGAGCTTAAGCATGCCAAATGCTCAAATGGCAAACAACAAATTGTTGCATGATTGAATAAACAGTTCAATATGTTCCAGCAGAATATTTCTTGTTAAGATTGGCCTTATTTTTTTCTTAATCTTAATGAAATACCACTTTAGATATTGGATACAGGGTAGCCAAAATTCTTAGCAATAAAACACATAACACACTCTATTATCATTATCAGAACATTTAGACTGGTCCCTGAAGGTTTTTCTTGAGCTGCTTGTAGCTCCAGTTAGTCTGATTCACCTTTGTGCTGGTGTATCTCCCTTGTAACGTCTAGCTCCTTCAACAGGTGGTCATTAGTTGTAACCAGGAACCTGCATTTACAGTAGGGAAGTGAATGCAACACATTTGTCTTGTTAAGGTTGAAATCATTTAATATTTAGCTTGATTTATGCAAGAGCTTAGGCCTTATTATATTATAGTTATTTACCTTGGATTTTACGGGCAAAAAACATTTTAATTCTGTAACTGATGCCAGCAGAGTTACCTGTTTAACCTGAGCAGTTTGAACCTGACTCAACTTGATACACATTTAAATTTGTATACAGTACTTAAGTGCCGTGTTGTGGGATCTGATTATCTGTATTGCAGCGATGTCTTTGCCCAATTGAAAAAAGGAAGGGTACACTTGGGAATTATTTTTTTTAATTCAAAAGTGTTTGAAAAATCCTAAACTATGGAACTCATTCCATAAACCTTTTAAGAGTTAGCCGCTAAAAGCAGTTTTTCTAATCATTAATTATGTAGGGAGTTTCAAGAACAAATTGAAAGTACAGGAAGGTCTTGTAAACAATAATTAGGAAGTATTCAATAATAAATAACTTCTTTAAGTTTGCACAGTAAAATAAGATGTATATGCATGAATATTATGAAACAATAGAAATCTTTACATTAAAAAATAATTAGTGTGGTATAGACTGTAGTTCCAAAATATCTAGCAAAGGCCTCTTTAATGATGCCTACCTGATTACACCTGGGTGTAATAGTCCAGTGCTGACACTGCCACAGTTCCTGTATTTGCATGTCCATGCCTCCTTCTTTTACTGTCGGGTGCAAAAATTGCCTTTGCATCACTAGTGCTACTGACAGAGGTTACTGGTGCAAGTGCTGGTATTGTGTACTCTTGTCACATGAGTTGACATTCAACAAATCTGCTGCCTTTAAAAGAGCAGCTGCTCTTTGCTGTTGGCTCATATCTGCAAATGTATTCATGTACATTATTTTTTATTTATAAAAACAAGTCACCAGTATGTAGTATAATCATAGATTCGAGAGATAATAACTGTTACGTAGTCAGATATTACACTTGCTGATCTAAGTTTCTATATATTTTTCACATAAATATGATCCTATGTACTTTGATCATCTAAGTACCATCTTTATGGGAAATCTTCAACCCCCCCCCCATTATTCTACATGTACTAACATGTTGATGTGTTTGCTTGTATGGTGTTTTTGCCTGTGTATTTAACTCACATTAAGGCAAAGATTCACTTAATTATGCTTCCTGGGTTTCCCCAGTACTAGGCTAGGGCTCTACAGTCTCGCCAGAAGAAACTCCCATGAAAAAAATCAGCACCGCATGTGAGGATAGAACCCAGGACCACTGAGTTACAAACCGTAAACATTAACTGGGTCACTGACCTACACATTATATATGCAAAACAAAATAAGATCGATCTACCATTCAAGTCTATACAAAAAAAAATCTTTATTAAATGTGTCTGTTTGAAGACAAACAGCTAAAAGTCTGTTTGTTTGGTAACTGCTCAACACATACTGTGATCAACTCACACCCATTTTAGTCAACTTATACCTGTTTTTGGTCAACTGGTACCTATCCAAAGTTATCTCGTACCCAATATACAGAAACAGGTGTAAAATGTTTAACATATATTGATAATATTATAAAACAGTATCCGAAATATAAACATTTGAAACGAAAAAGAGAAACCATTTAATTCCAGAAAACATAATTATTTGTGTTCGTAAATGAGGTAACTGTGCATACTTATTTTCTCACATTGCTTTCCATTTTAATTAGCTCTTTGTATGAATTTCCATGTCGTATTGGGGATAAACTAGTAAAAAACAATTAAAACGAATGATTTGAATAAGATACAATTTTACCAACCTAGGTTTCAACCGATTTGATTAGATAAATGACAGTGTTACGAAGATATGCGATGAAAACAAAATGAAATTAAAAGTTAAATTCAAACAAGCCAACAGTTAGACGTTTTGATCATCGTAACCCACTTTCGTTACAACAATACTATGGGACGTTTGACGTGTTTACAAATGAAAACAAGATAACGTCCAATAACTTCAAATATACCTTAATCACAAACCAGATGACAACTCAACGTTCGAAATAGGGAATTTTGTGTCATTTAGCAGTATGCAATTGTCAATTAGTAATATGTAATTGTCATTTTGCAACATGACTGAACTGTCGGATATTCCCTTCTATAGTTGCACACATCAAATGTGTTAAATCTTTATGAAAAACCTAGTTATATCAAGCGTTGTAGATTGTTTAATGTCAACTTACACATGTGTCAACGGACACATTGGGATGTATTGTATCTAAACCTAGCTTGATGTATGGTTTACTATTTTAGGATGTATAAATGATTCATTTCTATATTTTTTTCAGGTTAATATCTATATCCGGTTATGCTTATTTCCGCTCATCATTGTATTAACATTTCAGTTATGACAAATTTCAGATAAATTTTCATTATTTCCGTCCATTCGATAACTGTACTTTATATTGCATCGATATAGTTTGTCGCTTTGATAACACAATTGTGTTAACACATCGTTGAACTATTGGAAGCGCCTAATAATCAAGTAAGCAGTGTATTGAAATTAGTTGCCGTGTAAACACACGCTACCTAATGTGCGAAAGTATTTAATTTAAAATATACTTTAAAACGTCCGTATAGACTACTTTTAGCCATCACATACCGTTAACGAATTGGTTATTGAGTAGTGATGAGAAACAATGATATGAAACGTACTTTAAGTATTCTACATATTGTATGTGGTGTCATACCACATACGGCCATTTCAAATACACGGTTTTTATCTTAACAAGAGTTGTGTTTGTCAGAAACACAATGCCCCCTCTTGCGCCGCTCTGAAGCCATATATTTGATATTTACCTTGAAGGATGACCTTGACCTTGACCTTCCATTACTCAAAACGTGCAGCTCCATGCGATATACATGCTTGCCAAATATCAAGTTGCTATCATCAATATTGCAAAAGTTATGGCTAAGATTAAAGTTTTGGGACAGACAGACACACGCAATGACAGATAGACAGAAAGACAGACAGACAGGCCAAAAACAATATACCCCGATAATTCGATCCGGGGCATAAAAACTTTAAAATAACTTTACTGCTATGTTTATATTCGTTGACTGACTGACTGCGCAACATTATTTAAGTGAAATTGCATTGTATATATTATTATACTGAAGTCCTCGCTAAAATTCGTAAAGTAATTTCTCAGTCGGCTTAAAACAGACTCATTAACTCATTTTCATTAAATAAAGCAAGATTCGTATGTCTGATCTTACAAGATCCATCTGTATCCTCTATGAACAACCACTATAAATTAGTATGTACATTTCTTAATATCTCCCTGTGGTTTCTTTAAAATGTGTAAATATTTATTTCGATAAGTAAGATGCAAGTATTATTTCACAGAGAGAAATGATCAATTGTACAATTATACAATTTCCTTTATATAATCTTACTATTACCGTCCTTGCAATCGTCATCCGACTTTGTATATAAATTTGTGTATCAAGAATGGTGAGTGATTTTATTGTATTTACTGTGATGATAGAAATAAAACAGCTCTTGAATTTGTGATTTGCGGATGCAGTAGTCAAAATTTCAGTCTTCATACGCTGTAATCAATAGAGGAACGTTTTATTGATGTTTTCAAAAGTCTTTCAAGACATTTATTGCAGATCGATTTTTATAAATTTTTGGTATATCAGATGTTATCTTGTATGTTCGAAAAGTGTGAGTTTGTGAGGAATACTGGCTATTTATCTATTATTGGCATGAAGCTTGACTATCTTTTATCGCTTGAATGCAATGTATATCGATGAAAAATTGGTGGTTTCATCTATACTGGTTACGTTGATATACTCATACATTAAGAAACAGCACGTGAATATGAATGCTATTTTAATTATTCATCGGGTAATGCACAACATATGACCAAAGCACGTGATAGTTTCACAATGTCATGAACCTAATTTTTACTGTTTTATTCAAACCTGTTTTTCGATGTGTTGACCTACTGTTTAGCTGCTACAAAAATGTAACGCTAAGGAAGTTATGGTCCGCACAAGATACTTGTCAAAAGCGCAATTCATACAAATGTAAAAATGTAAGAAAGGTATGGTTCTTGTACTTAGTTATAGTGCCCATATCTGTGAAAACCTCAATCACTAAAGGAAGTTTAATTTAACCCCCTTCTAATATATACGGGGCAATGTTTGCCACAAAAAGGGGTAGAGTTACGACAGAAGAACGGAAGGTTGGAGGATCATCAAAAGGCGGATCAATGGTACAAAATCATTTGTTATTTAAGAATTGAAGTCAATAAACAACACATTCATTTGAAATAAAGATCATGTCATATCGATCCCCAAAATATCGAATTATTTCTAAATTTATTATTGAAACTGATCACATGGAAATTTAATTATAGCGCATCAAACCCCACTAAAACCCATTGAAAGCATTGATTGATATTAGAGAAACCGAAACTGAAAATTTCGTAATTAGATGAATGCTTCATTCAAATTTTAATTTAAAAAAACAACAATCATTTGGTGGGAAAACGTTCGTTGGTAGCCCAGGTCATTTATAATAACATCCTTTAAGGCGGCATTAAGCACATGATATATCGAGAGAAGTTATTATACAAGTCATTTATAACACGTCAGCATCTTCTGCGTTTACTTTTGCTGTATAATCATGGCAATTAACTGACTGAAATAACACAATATAGTTTAATCAATAACATGTTACAAAAATCTATAAATGAGACAAATAATTAGGTTGACATAATTATAACTGCAAGTTCATCAGTGTATCATCATTATTGTAACATCTCGTCGTAAAAGTAGTAATTGTTTTTGATTAAGTATTTACAATTGTATTTCTGAATAAAAATTAGACAGAATCATATGTATATTGGGTTATGCTTGAAAACAGAAAAGGAAGAAGAATACGAATATTTTATACTAGATCTGTAATCACGTTGATACAACTGATGATAAAAATGATAATTATACAGAAAACGTCAATGATAATTATGGAAAATGTAAGGTCGCAGTGGTGTAGTGGATATGGTGTCCGCCTAGCAATCGGGAGGTCACGGGTTCGATCCCCACTGTGGGAGCGTTCTTTAGATTTCCCCCATAGACACCAAATTATAGTCGCAGGAAACAGACTCGAGAGCGTTTCAAACAAGCCTTAGGCTTTCTATGCAATCGAGCTAAAAGAAATAGGTTTGAAACTAAAAAAGTAATGATCATGATGTTAAAGGGGCCTTTTCACAGATATTTGCATGTATTGAAGTGTGTCATTAAATCCTATATATTGATTAATTTAAAATTGGATCTATAAAGCTCCAGTAAAAAAAGAATACAATTAAAAATAGGGAAACAAGTAACCCTAAACTGGGCTCGAGCCACTGAACCCTGGAGTAAAAGACGATCGCTTAGATCACTCGGCCATCCGTGCTCATACAATCGGTAGTGTATTTTATACTTTATATCAGCAATCTTCGTAATATCACAAAATACAACGACCACCACAACAGAACTCTCCAAATTATTCAATCGTTTCTCGATGCAACGTTTTATAATTTTCAAAATTTTAAATCGTCAAACATGCATAAAATGGATATTTCAGAGCATGGTAAATGTTCAGTATTAATGTTTCCTCACAGATATCATGATGACAACGTAAAGTTGCGAATCTGAAACATTTTTGTTTAATTATTTCAATTTACAAAAACGTGAAAAGGCCCCTTTAATGATTATGGGGAGGATCAGGACACTCATGATTCTGGTGATGGATTCAATTGTGATGCTTATAATAATGATAGCCGTTAAAATGTATATACTTTTGATCATTTTGACAACGTCGACGAAGACGGGGTGATGATGATTATTATAAGCTTTAGCATAATAATGATTGTAAAGATAAGACGATTTCGATGCTGCTGCATTTTTAGTGATGATGCTTAAATTTATGTTTACTCCAATGAAATTCGTCCATCCATACTGGCGTGGTTTACGATGCCGTCGGTGTTTTAATCATATCCTCAACCTCCTCGTCGGTGAGCGTCTCTCCGTACGTCGTCATGATCAGCCGGAGGTCCGAGCACGCAATGCTCCCCGTGTTCTCATTTTCAAATATCTTAAACACTGGGACGTTGTTGCTGCATTGTGCGTTTACAATTACAGCAAGTCATGCTAGTTTACTGTTTGCATACTTAACGGATATAGGTAAACTTTGGGCGTACTGATATTTATGAGTTACAATAACTCCTTGGTACCTGTTCGGTCGTTGAATCCGCCTCAGTGGGATGCTACCATATGGCCCGTGTCCACCTAACGGTGAGGGATGGTACTTCCCATCGTTTTGTCAACAAAGAGTTCGTATCCTACCGTCCACCCCCATGTTGCATATGAGGCCATTCAGGACATTCCCCTAGGGACGCTGCCCAATGCCCTGTGTCAAAGTGCCCAGCGCGCGATGGGAGAACGTTTATTCCCTCTGCTTCTTCGATTGACATGGCCGCATCTGTGATGCTGCTACACAGTCGAAGTAATCGTGCCATTCTCACGGTGAGAGTTTACACCGTCTCACTCCTTGATAAACAGAGAGAAGGTCTCTCACATTCAAATTACTAAGTTACATGGTGTCTATGAGGTCGTTCAGGTCCGTTTCCGTGAGATACGTGTCCAGCGCCCGAAGTTTCGAGTCAAGCTACGGTGACGTGCCTTCTTATCGCAAAACAAAGAGAACATGTCTTATCTTTCACCTCCATGATGCATAAGTCGTTCAGGTCCAACTACATGGGATGCTGGCCCAGGCCTCGGATTCGCTTCCTAGTTGATAAGCGAATATGGTGAGAAACGAGTAGGTAGTAATTATCGAAGAGGCTTCAGGTATGTAAGGATATATTTTTTTCAGCAAGCATATTTTGTCCCATACCTGTTTATAGGAATCAAGAATCCAGCCAAAATTAGTTTTTGTCGTCACATAAATAACGTCACTCGAGATACCTCACAAAGTGCGTAATCAGTTGGATGAAAAATCAGGCCGTTATAAGCTGGCAGGTGTGCTTCGATGTGCTTGTAAAAGGCGTGGTCTGCCAGATTTGATCAACATTGAAAAAAACACGGAATAACCTAAATTCCCATTTATTACATGCCTGTGTCTGTCGCATGTGTGAAACAATAATAAGCAGCGCACATTGATTAACATACAGACTGACGCTTTATCGTGTATGACTATCAGATAAATTGCAAATCTGTAAATACCATAGTTGTCTCCATTTAAAACACTTTGCAAATTAACATCATATTTCATTTTTGTGCCCTAAGATATAATAATGCATTAAATGTACGAAACAAATAAATGACGCAGTAAATCGCCCTCCTACATTTAGTAGCAACAAAGTCAAATGGACAGAATGTTAACAGAAGTGGTATGACTAAAGACTATTATTAATTGACTTTTGCAAAGGTTGAAATCACTTGTCAATACACGCAAATACACGCAAACATAAATGGTGTTTATAGAGGGCCTAACAAATAAAAGAAATAATTCGAATTAAGAATCATGAACGACGAATTTGTGTACATCAAGTGCAATAGTTTTAATGTAGCAGAATTCGTATCCAGGTTAATAATAAAATAATGTCCTTAAGAAGCATGGATGTACTGGCTGCTAAACACTTCCATACATTTAAAAGCATGGAGAAGATATTTTCACACATTGTTAGTTTTCATTACTTTAATATGCGCATTTATATTTGCAAAACATTGTGTATTGCATAATTATATCAATAATTATCGGAAACATATGAATGTATACAGCTACGCCTATAAAAGTGATGTGTATATGCCTATCCAGCATGCAGTATCTTAAATGACCATGCTAAGGTCAAGGGAGGTTATCTGATCATACATTCGCCAATATTGAACGAAAAATTTAGTCATCTAATGTTAAAAGGGTCAATCTCGAAAGCTGTTATGACCCAAGACAATCGATAAATTTGATAAAATCAACTTGTTCAACTGTGTAGAAAATGTTCATTATCTGTAAGTATGTGGCGTAAGACGTTTGGTAGCGTTTTGATAACGCCGAAGTGTGGGAATCGAAAAACAAAGCCCCTTACAACCATTTTGTCATAAAACTAAAGCGATTTTATTAGTTGTGTCTTCTGTTTCTTGAAAGCGGTTGCATGTATTTATTTTATTTTTTTTCAAAGGGCGTTGTTTGTTTTACACAGTGATGCAATGTGCATGCTCAGTTGCTTTCCTTTAATAACTAATAATAACATGACCTACGCTCTTGGAGTGAAATAACGTAATGCTCAATTTTGTTTATTACACGGGTGTTATTACACTAGTTATATAACTGTGAAATGACGCCATTTTTGTGACGAAATGACGTTATTATTCCAGCGAATTTCTTCAGTTAAACTCTTTTTCAATGTGAATTAAAAGGAGAAAAGAGCATACAATAAAGAGAAAATTTGTTGGTCATGTTACAAATTAGATTCGTTGTCATTTTGTATTGAATTTATTAAACTCGTCGTCTAAATTAAGATGAAAACTCGACAAGCCTCGTTGTTATATTTATTCAGATGACTCGTTTAATAAATTCAATACAAAACGACCACTCATGCAAGATCCTATATGTATTCTTTATTAATTATATGTCGTAAACAGCGTAGCACAAACGAGTGCATTCATCGGGATCTGTATTTATAGATTTATAAATTTATATATTTATATATTTATATCTGTATTTATAAAACTCTCGCAATCAGTCTGTCCTTTTGAATAAAAATTCTCAGTTCAGTCTAGGACTAAACTTGGAAAATTTTATAATAATAAAAATTACCTTCAACTTAAACGTTTGCTGGGAAAGAATTCATGCGGTTGGATTATACCTATTTTCGCATCTGTAATAAGCATCACCCTTAAATAGTCAATATAAACGGACTCCAGAGCCTTTTTTTGCTTTGACGGCTGTGGGAGTCATAAACACAACCGCAGTTCTCCGCAGCGGATCAGTGCGCATCACCAAACAGACGTCGTTAGTTACCGATTAAAGACAGTGATGAATAAACTTAAAAAACACATTACATTTAGCCGAGTGGCGACCTACGGAAGTTATTTTCGCATGCATCCTAAAAACAAGACGATATTTCAACAAACTATTCTTGTTGACATTTTTATGATGGAATTTGGAACAGTGTAAATATTCGACATCTGTTCGACATCGTTATCGACCTAGGTTACATCAAGAACCACGATGTGCAAAATATTGGTGTACTTCGCCACTTAGCCGATTGCGAGACGTCGAGTCGGAACGTTGAGCCAGTTGTTTAATATGGTGATACGAAAGAATAACAAAGTTAATGAAAACAATTATTTCTTGCTTTAATGGTACCATTTGCGTGAATTTGTTCTAAAGACAGGTACACGTTGAAACGTTTTAGCAGTATCAGTGTTTGTTTGTCCTTGCATTGGTGATCAAAGTTTGCAACTTAGGACAATATAAGGCGCATTGCAATCCTTTAACTATAAAACTGAGAGTTGAAGTATTGCAACTACACTCTTCACTTGTAACACGAATATACATATATATTTGAAACACATCGGTCACAATAAGATTAGCAATATCAATAATGTTATGCAATAAAGAATTAATGTGTTGTAGTCTTGACTTGATACAAAGGGACAGCTCAATAACCTTGGAAATAACATTCCAAACTGTATAATTTATTTGTATGTTTATATGCTTAAATTACTTTAGAAAGGCATGAATCTTATTTTAACATTAAATACAGCTTTTTAGCCAATTAGTCTGCTTTAAACAAACAGCATTTCTGGAAGTCACTACAATCTTTATCGTTGTAATTATAACTTAAATCATATGGAGATAAATCGCGTTCATATACGTTGCTTTCTTTAAAGATTTTCCATGAATGGTTTTCTTTTGCAAAGCCATGGGTGTTCGTATTTCTTATTACAAAATTATAATTCGCAATCTTTATAAAAAGCTTGGAAGACCCAAATATTATTTTTTTTACTGACGTGTTTTGTCTGTTTTTACTAATAAATCCTTACTAAATTCTATTGATCAACGCAGCAACATAGTTTTAATGCAAATGTACGGAATTTTATGGCATGATGAATTCAACATACCATTTAAAAAAATGCAATAAATGCTCGTCTATTGAAAAGTACGCATATCAGCCGATAAAAAATACAAATTGATCAATAATAAAATATATAAGAGCCCTTGTGGATTAAACGAATATACTCGAGACGCAGTGAGATAAATGCAGCAGTCGTTCAACATAGTATTATCTCTTGAACTTGCGATAATACGATTAAAAAAATATTGAAAGGAGCTTTAGATAAAAGAGCTGTGCATTTAAAGTAACATATTATTGATACTGACATTTTGCTTTGAAAAGTCATGCGCACATGTATTATTTCGTTAACGTGGCTGTGATCTAAGTATTTTAAGTTATTAGAATATCTGAACTATGATTATGTTAACAAATTTGTTGCAGTGGGTGGTAGCTGTAAGTATGACTGTGCAAGTTTGTGCAATTGAAATATGTGCCTCCCAGCGTTCATGTTTGTCTTGTACAAGCAAGAACACATTTATACCATTCCAAGACGTCGCGTGTCAATGGTGTCCCCTGGATCGAAAGTGTCACACGTTCGGCTACGATGGAAACCCTTGCCTTGCTGACATGGACATCAAGGAATCTTCTTTATGCGAGAACAGCAGCAACAACAGTCCAGACTTCGATGAAAGCAAGGCCCTGATGTTTATCAAACTGTCCGCTGTTGCATACGCCGAACCAGAGTATTTAAAAAAATGTATCAAACACATTCTCCCAAACGGTGACTTCGAGATAGTTGAAGCCATTGGAAGGAAGTGCGAGAGATGGTTTGACTATAAGGAATGCTTCGCATATACAGCAATATCGCATGGGAAAAAAACTATTCTCGTTGGCTATCGAGGAACGGCAGATTTCATACAACTTGCAGATGAAGGATTGGTAGAGCAGATTATGTGTCATCTAAGCACAGGAACAGCTTCGGCATATAGACAATATCGTGGGCAGGTCAACACATATTTCAGTTTTGCGTTTGAAAGACTCTATGATCCATGTATTCGAGAAAGCGTAAAGAAACTCGCCGACAAATATCATGATTATGACGTAGTAATTACAGGGCATTCTTTAGGTGGCGCGCTGGCATCTTTGACTGCTTACAAACTAGTGACAGAGGGCGTTGTTGCAAAGGATCGAATGCTATTGTACACGTTTGGAATGCCACGTGTTGGGGACAAAAGGTACGCGTTTGATCATGACAAAGCCGTTCCAAATAGTTGGCGAATCATCCATTGGCATGACATAGTTCCAAGTATGCCACAAAAAAGCTGTGGTTATTATCATCATAAAACAGCCGTTTTATACCCAGAGAACATGACACCAGTCGGTTCTGGTTATACCATTTGCTCAGACAATGAAGACTTGACATGCAATGAACTGAAAGGGTGGTCGATTTCGCAACATTTGTCATATTTTGGAATAGATGTTGGGGGTTACTGTCAAACTAATTTAAAATACAAACGGGAAACTAATGAACCCAAATTCCCCGAGGACTACTGTGAGGTCATTTCACTGAAAGACGCTGGTAATATAGGTGAGTACAGATATCCAGACACCTGGAATGATATCTTATTCAATTGCATACAAACATACACAAGTTATATACTTATACTTTTACTGTATCTGCGGCTTCTTCTATTGCTACTAATACTACTCTTACTACGACGATACCGAATGAATAACATATATATAAATAATCAACACCCATATTGAACAACAAAAAGAAGCCCCTGACTATGTATATAAGTATGTTATTTCAAATTTGCAATAATATTCACATTTTTATATTGTTTTAATTATGGTTTAAATTACAGAAATAATAACAGTCGGAAGCTCTGTTTGCGACTTTGAGAGAAACTTCTGTGGCTGGACCCGTGCCAACGGCAGTACGCTTAACTTCAAACGGATGAAAGGACCGGTCGATAGATCGGGGGTAATAGGGCCAGCATACGATAGAAACAAATCTGTATTAGGTAAATGCGTCTGAAACCATATGAACGGGTTATATTTACAATTGAATGTTTAATGAATATTGAATTAATTGGAAAAAGTGGTTTTCAAATATAAATGCATGTAACAAATCTCAAACCAACATGGCACTACAAATATAGCTCAGTAAATTGTTTTGTCATTCTTACGTCGACATTTGTTTTGATTATTATAGGTTATTATATACTCGCGGATGCCAGCTACAATGAAGGACAAATTACCAAACTTCGTTCCCCAAACTTTCTATCGGGAAGTTATTGTTTTGAGTTCTACTATTACGTAGATGATGATAGTGGGATTTTTAAATTGAAAATGTATACAACGGAAACCAAAAGCAAGACGATTGTAAGCAAATTTGTTTCCCGCGGAAGGGATTGGAGGCATTTCCATGCCAATGTCAGAGCAGACGCGTTGGAGAAGGGAGAATTCTACGTGAGTATCGTATAAGTTTGAATAAACAGCGACAGTGCTTGTTTTTAATTCATTCACGTTTTCTATAATGATTTCACCAAATAATCTCCCCTTCAAAATTTATTTTTGCTTTTTTCAGTTCGAATTTGAGGCACAGATTGGTAGCAGCAACATAGCACTTGACGACATCAGCATAAGAAAGGGACTTTGCCAATCCTAGTGGAAAATTAAACCGGATGTAATAGAGTTGAAAAGCAATGTATTGTGTAAAGGTCACTATTAAAATCTGCCTGAACATTATCATGTGTAATCAGCAAATTTAGCTTACTATATATCATGTACCAGTTACTAATAAATGAACACACGTATCTCTCGTATTAAGTATATTGTACGTGGGCTTTCTTGCACCAATACACTCGGCGACAGATATTTTTACTAATGTGGTATTTAAGAGCATACAACGTTGTTCCGTTTATCATACGTTCCCAATTCGTGTATTTATTGGTAAGATTGTCATGATAGCAGTATACATGTACGTTGTTTTTGTTTTACTTAAAATCACTCTAAAACTCAATGTTTCTGTAGTTCGGGTGTTTTGGATTGCAACGTAACAATTATTTCGGGCATTACTGAATTAATGTAATAATCGAAATTTGTACCATAAATCATATTTCATATCATACAATCTTCAAAAGACAGTCAAGCCTATATCAACATTTCATTGACTCGGGTATCCGCCGTATATAAGTACCAGACACGAGTCATTGTTCACCTTGTTTGTCGAAACATTTGCCAATGCCGTATTTGTTCGTTATGTGTCCGTTGCATACGTCATATTTACGTTGCAGTTGTTAGACACGTGACTTTGCACACGGCTCGTCAGAATGTGCACACATTACAATCAGCGGTTTAATTGTTTATATCTGTATTTTGACTTTAGCAACTACTCAGTCTTACGCAAACAGCCGGATAGCAAGCATACAAGTTGTTGTTTTGTACCGGGGTGGCCCTCGGCAGTTATGGCCGCCGGATGAATGTTGTTCAGAGTATTTAACGTTCTAATAAAACTAAAAAGCAAAAATAAAACGCATAGAAAATTGAAAATGACGTTTATGTTATTGTGTTCTCCACGAACTATGTTACATGGTAAACGTCTACGAATTAAGTAGGTCTATGCGGTATTGCGTATTAATAATGATGTGATGCTAAATAACGCTTTTAGCACACGTTCATGTTAAAGAATACATAGTAAAAGTAAGAACAAGTAATTGTGTATTAATTGACCATTTACATTGTTTTTCAGTTTTATTTTTGCAACGTACGCAAGTGATAAAGAAATAAAATTGACAAAATTACCAGTACCTTATAGGTATCATTCCCTGAACTCGGTACATTAACTCGTGTTATCCTTAGTGATGTAGCTGTTTACTTCCGGTTTTGTTATGTCAAGCATGTATACTTGCTGGCATGCCAAAGATCTCTCACTAGCTCTTTGTGGGAAAACAAAAGGGAAAATATTGCTAAGGCCACAACAAATCCATTAAATGTTCGTTTCATGATACAGTTTAATTTACCTACATATTTTACGACAGAGACTGTTATAACGTTTTGCGTTATTAGATTGGTTTATGGTTAATAAAATGGCGGCGTTGGTCTGTCTTGTCGTGTTGGCCAAAGACACAAATGGAAATGTTATTTTCCCCCGTGGCAATGAGTCATTGCATCGCAGGTGATTTTAGTAATTTATTTATCTCAACCGCATCCACATCAGGGTGTGAAATGTCGCCGGTATGCGTACGTTTGGTAAAAAACTGCAATAAAGTTGTTGGTATTGATTAAGTTACAATAGCAAACATTAACATGCAACTGAGTGTCGCCGTTGAACTGGACAAAACAATTCGAGTATTATATAAATTGTACTTGCCTCAAATCTACTAGTTCAAACGGTTGATGGCTAAGTTCAAGGTGTACATAATGCCCCCAAAACATTAAGTAAACATAAGTACGAAAGAGAAGAAACTGTCTGGACCTCAACAACTTTTCTTGGATTTGATTGGCTTTTTTATATTAAAATACAAAAAGTTTACTTCTCATTTCTTATTTTTCTTTCATAAGGGAGCTATGTTTTTTTTTACTTTACAAAACTTAAACTTCTCATTACTAGTTTTAACAGTGCTAAACTAGCAAAAGTAATTAATCGAGTATTGTATACTACCATAGCCTACGATGTTTAGCATAATACAAATTCAAGGCATCAGTGATTTTTTTTCTCCCAAAATTATAGCCTCTTGCAGGTTGTCTCCAAATTGCAAAAAGTGAAAAAGGCTGTTTCCCATTAGCAAAAAGTATATAAAAAAAATATGACCAAAATTTCCAACTTAATAAGCCAAACATTTCAAATAAATTCAATTGGTCATACATCAGTTTCATTCCCCAGCTCTTCATAATATAAATTTTAGATAGCATTTAAATAAACACTTTTCAACAATTGGTATACTGATAACTGTTATTTATAATCATAATAATAGTGTTTAAATTTTCCCAATGTCATTGTTTATCGCACTTTTCCCTCAATCATAAACTAAGAAAAATCACTGCTGATGCTTGATGTTTATTGTATAATGTATTGTTACATGCTATTTAACCATCATTGACAGAACGTTGAGCTTCTTATATAACTTTTATAATGAAACCTACAGTGTGCCATAGTGTACCATGTTAAATTTAAGTAGTCACTATCTGGTGTGAATAAGTAGAACAGCTATTGGAGACTTTTTATGAATTATTATAAACATTGGATAAACGCTTAAACTCAGTTTTTACTACTAAATTATCTTGCATTGATATTTTGCAGATATCGTGCACTTAATTTGCAAAATATATCAATTTACATCGACAATATATGTATTTTTCCCCCGTGATTTAAAAAAAATAGAATAACAATCAATTTATTTTTATTACGCTCGCTCGCTTCATTTTTTGGAGGCTAACATCTATAGAACAAATCTTCAATTTGTTGTGGTTTAACATACATATAAAAGTTTCACATTCGTTCACTCAGAAAAAAACTGTCGATGCGTTGGCCTTTACTTCGTTTTTTAAGCAAGGTTTTGTATCTAGTTAATTATTATTAGAATGTACAGATGACAGACGGTTCAAAGTTTGTATAACATATTATTTCATTTCAGCACATTTGATGAAGTACACATGTTCATCGTGATAAGAATACGCAACGCAAACCTAGAAGACGTTATTGCACTTCTGAAAATCGAAACTGTAACCGACGTCTTTTTGTAACAGCCGCTAGAGCTCAGCTAATAGATGAGCTCCTGAAAACTAGATGCACTAAATTGATGTGTACACCTTTAATGGGGCCGTGCAACAGATTTTGGCATGTATTGAAGCTTGTCATTAAATGTGTTAAATGCCCTATATTGATAAATTTAAACATTTGATCTAAAAATCTGCAGTAAAACAAAACAAGAATACAATTTAAAAAAAAGTAAAAAAAGTAACCCTCAACAGGGCTCGAATCACTGACCTCTGGATTCCTGGAGTCTTGGAGTAAAAAGCCTCCCAACCAGACCACTCGACCATCCACGCTCATGTTTAGAGCGGATATATTTTTTGGCTATATAAGCAATCCTCGTAGATTCCCAAAATATCAAAAAATACGACGCTTTATCTGTTGGACGGCCCCTTTAAAACGCCATATGAAGATTCAAAGGTTTTTTAGACATGTATATACTCAACTTGAACAATTATAATTTGAAGGTGTGAAAATGTTTGCGAACAAGTATTGTACTTATGACGTTATTGTAACGGGATACTCAGTGGGCGGCGCAATCGCATAGTTGGCAACCTATGCCCTTACGAAAACACGGTGCCTATACCACGTGACTTTTTATGATCTGTGGTGGGAGAATAATATGCGTCCCAGTTAACATTTTTAATTTTGTATTTTTTAATATTTTACCATTTTTAATGGGATAAAGTGGAGAGTCCGCTCATTCGTGAGAGTTCTATATGTCTATAGGTATCATGATCTTTTTAAACAAATAAGTATTTTTTCATTAAAGTGCAACCGCGCGTTTAAATGGTGAGAAAAATGTCGGATCAGTGTGGGGTCTTCATATTACAAACGCGCGGTCTAGGTAAGTCATTTAATTTGTGTGGTTTCAGTTAAGATGCCCAGAAGTGCGCATTGCGGTTGTTGTGTATGTTCATATATTCATATTGCTTATCTTTCTCTATGATCGTCTGCGTGGCCAGAAGTATTTTACCAGCGACATTATGCTTTACGACATAAGCATTACAATAGGATTGTATTCCACCTAAGCATGATGATAAAACAAGGTGAGCTCTGTTGGCTAAATGTATACTTGAAACCACCTCTCAAGTCTGTTATTTAAGGAAAGATAATTTAAAATGCATTATGAATTACAAACAAAAGCCTGAAGGCTGTTATTTGATTTAAAGAGATTTCCTGACGAATTGATGTACCTTTGTGTAGATACATATATAACTTTATTTCCTCCAAGTACATGAAGAGCTGAACAAAATTAAGACACACGTTTACAATTATTAACAAAAAGCATAAGGGTAATGTATACATAGTAAAATATTTTACACTTCTTATGGGATAAGCACAGTAACCATTGACGTGATAAACAGAGTGAACTTATATACACATATAATTGAACTAGCATTTATTGGCATGGAATTAAATTGATATCGATAATGAAAATAACTCTTCTAGAGGTCAATGAAACACAGACAATAACAGTTCGCATGTTGTATAAAATAAATATAAAATATCATATTGCACAAAAATATACGAGAATGATTGAATACTTCTAACGCACATACACATGTATTCTCAAACCAATGCTTATCAAAACATACACGAAAACAATCTGGCATTATAGGTATGAAAACGAAAATCTAGAATAACTTCTGTTTACTTATTATGTACTCATAGAGTATTGCTGTAAAATTGATAGCAATATTGATATTAACATAAGAAACAAAAAGTACATTGCTAAATGACAACTGTCCTAACACACATCGATCAGGTCGTGTGACCTTAGCCTTTGATCTAGAAAGATAGTCAAAAAAAAAGATTACAACGACAGACAATGACACATCAGTCAGGGGATGCAAATGTTAACTGAATAAATGTAAAACGACATCCACACATAATGAAACAGTGACAAGCATAACAGCTCAAGTTTATGTTTATAAATGGAAATTTAAAACGACATCCACACATAATGAAACAGTGACAAGCATAACAGCTCAAGTTTATGTTTATAAATGGAAATTCAAGTCAAAGCAAGTTTATCAAAAATACAAGAAAAGCTCCGTATTTGTCTTTCAAGATTACTTTTTTTGTCGGAACTTCACCCCGCAAAAAATATGATAGGCGGTTATTTTTCACGGTTTTATACCCTTTATTCTTTCTGTTTATTTTTTCAATGACGCTCAGTTTCAAGCCATACCAGTAAAAAGGTGATTCGCGTTTATTTCGTATTTAAATTCGCTTTATATCTCGACTTTACTCCCCGCAAATTTTCTTAGCCCTAATTAGGTCATCCCGCTAAGAAATTTCGCACCGAGTAAAGTCGAGATATAGAGCGAATATTACTATGAAATAAAAGCCAGTAACTTTCGTCCTAATATGGCTGGAAAGTGAGCGGAATGAAAAAAAATTACAAGTAATACAAGGTATAAAACGACGACAAATACCTGCCTCGGCATGAACGTCGCCATCTTGTTTGTCACGTGATTACCTCCTCTGATCTTTTGTGCTCATTCAGGAAGGATATGGTTGAACGAGGTTTTGATAGTTTATTTTTTAGTTTTAGTATATTATAAAGCAATAAATGGCAAGACAGCGATAACAATGTATATGATTATAAACATATACATGTTGGTTGGAAATAGTGCAAAAAGAGAAAACAAAAGCGTTTCAATACATGATAACAGAATGACAGAGGGTAGATATAAACTTATAAGTTAAAGGTCAATTTTAAAGACAATCCAAAGTTACTATTTTTTACGCTATTTACATTGAAATATGATTAAATTATCGGATAAATAACGTTTAAGTGTTGAGTTAAACCTAAAAAGATGATATTGTTTACTTTTTATGATCGTAACTCGCAATACGTCGCTTTGCTTATCTCCCCTGACGTCACAGATGAACATGCATTTTCGCGTCCGCCATTTTACAAGATAAACGACAGCAGATTTCGGGTTATATTTTTTCGGTTTTTATTTATATTTACGTGAAATTGTTTTCACTGGTTAAGCACAGTGATAGGGAAAATGATCATCTGTGCGGCCGTTGGCTGTAAATCACGTTCTGGAAAAGAAAAGGTGAATTTGTTCAGATTTCCGAGTGACAAAAAACTGAAGAAGATTTGGTGCACTAAAATCAGTCGTGCCAATGTTTCAAAACACAAACTGTTTTCACCAAATAAAAACAGCCGAGTGTGTTCGTTGTACTTTGAAGAAGACCAGTTCGTGCATAGTTTAGCATTTTTAGAGAACATTGGATGCAATTCGCAATTTCGCAGAATATGGAAACAAGTCGCCGTGCCAACCATCTTTTGCTCTGTACTTTCTGCAGTCAGCAACAGAGCAGAACAGATAGAAAGAAGACACTCGTCGGAAAGTCTGCTAGAAAAACGGCGAAAAATACACGTGAATATTGTTTTATTTCAATATGAAGACTTTTCTAAACGAATAAATATCTGTGCAATTAGGTGTTACAGCATTCAAACGGGTAACCCATTCAATTTTTGTTCCTTCAAGTTTAACCCATTTATGCCTAGTGGACTCTCCCATCCTTTTAAATTGGATCTTTTGTTCCAAAATAAGGAATGTCTAGTATATTTATTTCTATATTTTGAATATTTCTTACAGAAATTCCTTTAAGCAAACATCGCAGACCTAGATGAGATGCCGCCAGTCAGTCAGTCTGTCACACTTTTCTGGATCCTGCGAAAACTTTTAAAGTTCTTTATATTTGTTCATGAAACTTGAAACATGGATAGATGGCAATATGGATGTAATGCACGTTGTTCCTACGTAAAAAAGTTATGTTTGCAATGACAACAAAAAATAAAAATTCTGACAATGGTGTAGCCGCTAGGGGACATATATTGCTTGGAAATAGTCTTATTTTTATTGCAATTTTGGAGATATTTTACAACAAAGCCCATTAGGCCAATATATTTACAAGCAAAAAAAACAACAACAACACAGCGCATACAAAGTATATGATAATAAACATACAGGTGGAGAGGTGAAAGTTTTGCTATTTTACAACAAACTTATTAAATAGACAAGCATGTGTTATAAGTGTACCCGTAGTATGTGTTTAAGCATGTTATTGATATAAGTAATGTTTCATCAACTCAAAAGAATAGAATATATAACTGCCAAAGTTTTTAAGTACTTTTCTGTTTCTTGTTTGAAGTAATTGTCTGAACTTATGCATACCTAATCTTGTGCGAAAAAAATTTGGTATATATGTATCTCGTAAATCATTATATAAATCGTATTCCATAATAAAATGGTATTCATCTTCAAGTTTACCACAAAAGGAGCATGTTCTATTTTCAATTGTTGTAACTACTGGTTTACTCCATCGGTCTGATTCAATATGTAATCTATGTGATGACACAGGTAATTTTGTTATACAAATGCGAAATTGTTTAATGTTAACAAGGTTACGATATTATTGGAATTCAAAAGATTTAATGTTATTATACATGTAAAATAGGGCCCTGCTGGAGTCACTTAATCGACTTGACCAGTTTTGCACAAACGTGTTTTTAAGACGTTGATAGATTGCCGACAAGAAAAGTTTTTACATTCCCGACGCCCTGCATTATCCAGATATCCTGAAATCCCAGGGAACACAATACAGCTTTAACTTGTGAGCACCAATTTGCCTTTTTTTGGTTATTCTCAAAGTCGTTTTTCGGCACATTGTAAACTTTTTTTGGCAATTTTTTTTTCATTGCATTGCAATAGTTTTATCCAGTATTTGATTATGTTAAAATGTCTTATATTCTGCATGGGCACCCTCCCCAGCTCACCATATACAAAATCATTCTGCGTACTTCTCTTAACGCATAGAGTATTTTTGCAAAATTGTAAATGTATACGTTCAATAGTTTGGCCTTTGTTAAATCCCCAGACTTCGCTTCCATAATTTAAAATAGGAACAATAAGTTTTTCAAATAAGTCTAACCTGTGTTTGACAGTAACATCTGTAAATTTGTATAAATATTTATTCATTTTAAATATAGCTTTAAGTGCTTGCCCTGATATGGTGTTTTGTGCTTCATTAAATGAGACACCGGCTGTAAAAAAAACTATGCCTAAATATGTAAATTTGTTAACAAATTCTATAGCGTTATGTTTATATGTAAATGCTAGGTTTTGAAAGTTTCTTCAACCTTTACGGAAAATCATTACATTCGTTTTAACGTGTTAACAGTGAGTTTTCATTGGTTACAGTATTGTTCAAGTAAATTAAGACTAGTTGCTGTTCTTGGCTGCTGTTTGCAAAAATTACAATATCATCAGCATACAAAATTAGCAACATGTTGAACCTGTTTACATCAATACCCGGTAAGCCACTGTGAAGGTAGATGTCTTCTATATAATTTAAAAACATGGCAAACAAAAACGGGCTTAAACATTCACCCTGTCGTACCCCGAGCATGCATGGAAAACTTTCACTCAACATATTACAATATTTAACACGTGATTTGGTTGAATCATACATGGAGCGTATGATATTTAAAATCCTACATCAAATTCCTAATTTTATAAGCTTCAACCAAAGTTTATCTCTGGTAACATAGTCAAATGCCTTCGAAAAATCTATAAAGGCACAGTATAGTTGTTTACCTGAATTCAATATATGAGATATGAGACCATGTAACACAAAAATATTGTCAACTGTGCTCATTGTCGGCCTAAATCCTGATTGTGCCTCAATGTACACATTATATTTTTCGGACCAATTTGACAAGCGTAAATTCAAAATTCGTGGAAATAATTTACCTAAAGTGCCACTTAGTGTTATGCCCCTATAATTGTTAACATCATTAACATTTCCCTTTTTATGTAGATGCACTACATACCCTTCTGACCATTCAGTTGGAAAATATCCAATTTCAAAATTTTTATCAAACAATGATTCTAACAAAGGAAGTAACACAACTTAACCATAAATGAAAAATCATTTAGGAAATCATCTGGCCCGCCACATCTATTAGTTTTTAAAATTATTAATGCCTTTTAAAATGTCATCGGTTGTAATACAAACATTTAGTTCATCAAACATACATGTTAGCTCATCGCGCTTGTATCTTTCAATAAAAAACAGAACATCTTCATAAGGTGTGAAGAAATGTGTTTCTGGGTTATTAACCGATTTAAAGTACATTTCAAAATCAGACAAACGTACTGTCGATGGTTTAAAATTGGCACAGCCCTACAACATATTTCAATACACTTTCGCGTTTTTGTAGCGAGCATCTGTTAATTCAGTTGTTTTATTTTTATCATATTCATACCTACAATTACGTAAACATGTTTTATATTGACTTCTTGCTGTTGCCATATTTACTCTATTTGTATCCGATTTATTTGCACGGTAAATATTTAGCATATAATAAAGCGTATCCCTTTTTATAAAACATTCTTTGTTAAACCATTTTTTATTAAATGTATGTTTTTTATCAGATGTTTTACTTGGTTCGGCAATATTAAGATCTCGCTTAAACAAGGGAGACATAACGTTATTCAAACACAGTTTTAAATCGCTAATACATGTGGTTATGTCCTCTGGATTTACATCGCATGATAAAGAACGACAAATGTGTTCCAGCTGATTGCGTACAAGGACTGATGATATGCTATTTTCAAAACAAGTTTTTTTTCCGATAGTCCCATTTATATACATAATCTTTACCACCAATAGAGCGGTTTAAATCATTGTCATCCGGAATCGATTCTTTTCGGTACATATTAATCTCAAAAATAATTGAACATTGATCACTTAGTATGTTTGATATAAACGCTGTATATTCAGCCGCTCCCCTGCATAAAACGAAATGTGCAAATTTAGTTGCGATCTGGTGACAAAGTCCACAACCACTTCAATTGTAAGGGTGCTATCACTTGTAAATCCACATATGCCAATTGAGATCGGATTAAACATATAACAAATCCTTTCTACACTAGTTTCTCAGGTACAGCCGCAACCGGTGTGAATCCTCAAATACTGAGTAAGGAAGGAGCCTTTAGGAAAGTCCTTTCCACGCAAGCTCTAACTGTGTGTCCACTCACCCGTGTGAATCTTCATATGCCGGGTGAGGTGTGAACTGATGACAAATCCGTTTTCACAAACACTTCACCGGTGTTGCCGCTCTCCTGTTTGAATACGCAAATGATTTGTGAAGTCCGAGCCCCTGGTAAATCCTTTTCCACACACACTGCAACTGTGTGGTCACTATCCTGAGTGAATCCTCATATGTCAGGTGAGGTGCGAACTGCTTGTTAAATTTGCCAACTATTCATAAAATGAAGTCCATGACTAACGGTCATAACCACTTCCATGTTCATTGTCATAGACTATTACCGCTACATGTACATGTAACAGTTCCGTTTGCGATTTCGAGGAAAACTTCTATGGTACGAGCCGCAGCCCCGGAAGTACATTCAACTTTTAAAGATGGAGCGACACTACCAATACATTCAACAAAACAGGACCAACAGTCGATCGACATAACTCACCAACAGGTAAGCGTTTAAAGGGAGTACACTTACATATTTTATCTGATCTTTAACCACATGCACTTACACATTTTCCAACTATTATTTGAAATGAAAAAGACTCACTAAGTCCATGACTCACGGTCATAACCACTTCCGTGCTCATGGTCTTAAATCTTTCTCTCTTCAATTTAGCATATCGTTTATTTAATAAATAACATTTTTAACACTGGTTTTATATTACGAAAGTTTCTATTGTAATCGACTTATTCAATTTTGGACACATTGAAAATGCAGAGAGAAATATATGTCCGTTTCAGTCAACTATTATATCTTACAATATTCTATTGCTTTAAGGTAACTTTATCTTTTCTGATACCATTAACAACAAAGGACAATGTGCAACGAAGATCGACCTCAATGTCACCGCTCAGTTGATGAGTCTCGAGACGCCCGTAAACGGTGAAACATCCTTGTTCAGATGTCTAAAGAACTGAAACGATAGTATTTAAATTATGGAGGACATGCAGTTATGTATACTAAAACATGTACATGTGTGGCATGTGAATAGTGCAAATTTATTCATACACATCAGACGGTAAGTGTAAAGCTATAATCAAAAGTTATGGTTTGAATAACCTGATCCCCGCCGATGCCCAAAGCGCACACAGGAGGCCCCAACGTCTATCAAACACGTTAAGTTGATGCAATTCATATACATTTACAAATGTAAGACATTATTTTTGTTAAAAAACTGCTATTACTTGCAAGATTTATCCCCCACCACCAACCAAGAGAAGTGTACTTGACTTCACGTACACCGCATACAATAATCGGTTGTAATGAACGATTCAGGTAAAACTGCAAGCGAGATACGCAACCCTACTGCTCATTTTACTCTTTTTTTGTTCTTTTAATGGCAGGGGGGGGGTCGTATGAGGACCTAAGGCTCAAGACCGGTATCAAGGTGCCTTCATCACCTCCCAAAATATCCAATCTACAAATAAGCAGCCATTACTATATTGGATACATTAAGTATTCTTTAGCAAAACATGTAAATAACACATGATCAATCTCATTGCGCAAATTAACATAACAAACAAACATCAAAAGCATCACGTACGCACCCCGGACATCAACAAGAAACAAACTAAACATTCAATCCATAACGTCCATAAACTAATACTTAACATAGTTTAGATAAATCATAAGTTTTCGAGTTTTTCAGCTGTTTTAAACCGACATACAAATCTAACCAGTCACACAAAAACGTAAAGATATAGTAATCGTATTAACATATAGAAAATAAGAATAACTTTAAACATTAAACGTTCATTTCATAACAAAACTAAAAAGTATAACACGTACGTTTAAACATGCTAAAATTTCAATAAATATGCACGAAGAAATATCTCCAGGAAGTGAGAGTCTAAAATATGACATTCAAAACACAAAATGAAGTAAAACATGAATCAAAATAATCAAGAAAACCTAGCTGCTTCATACTTAAATGAAAATACACCAATTGGCTTTCGCGGTAAAGGAATCGGTTCGTGTTAAGACCCAATCTAAAAACCGAACTGAAAGTAATCTTAATATCAGCTTTATCATGGCAGCATTACAAACGTAAAATTAAAGTAACTGATTATTTAAACATACACATGTTCATATAGTGCGGGTGGGCGGTTGTATCACCCTTTCGTTCTCCTGGTCCATACCTTGTGCCTGTCAAATACACACCTCGAATGGCGACTCAATAGATTTGCAAATCATATAACTAGAAACCCGTGGGTTTTGGCACTAAATCCCACACAAAGAACCCGTGCATTTTTCGCGCTATACCATTACCATAATCTCTCTTCTAAATAACCTATATAAAACCAATACAATACCGTATTTTTCAAACCGAGAATAATTTCGTGTATTGGCTATTGTGATTCCCATCGCTTGAAGAAACTGTGATTGTTGCATGAAAAATAACGCATTTTTGTGGATTCTACCGTTACACAAAGGTATGCATCAGTAAATTTTGTACAGGTGTTATCTGAATTCCCGAAGAAGAGGTAAACGCCGGATACACCGTTTGAAAGTCTACTCTTTCGTTCGTCAAATTAGATTTTTGGAAGAAATAAATGTTAATACCTGTTTGAATGTCATTTGCATCATAAAATCGTTTGCCCTGGTAGCCGTTTTCCGCGCAATTTGCGATACTGCAATTTCTTGATACCCCCCACCCCACCCAACCCCCTCACAAACATACACACGCACACACCCCAGTCACCTTTGAAACAACACATAAAGGCACTCATTTATATATAAGTCGGATTGGTGATACACCTAGGTGTTGATACAGTAGCGACTTATCAAAGAAGCTTACATGGTCATTTAAATGTTACCAATAGATATCTATATGAGACATGATCTATAACATTACGTATCGAAACACTTACAATTATCATTGCCTTCATTTAAACTATATGTTCATTTAAATAACTGATCTAAGCGTTTACAATGACTGTACGTGATTCGGAATATGCTGCAGTGGCACTACTTCTATTCGCTAGTGCACAAGGATTCGTGGTCTCTGAGCCCGGCTTCGGTGGTTGGGATGTAGAACCGATACCCGCCCCTCCAGGACTGCCACTTCCAGTTGAGCAGTTTTACGAATTTCAGTCGCTGGACCATTTTGATGGAAGCAACTTCCAATATTGGAAACAGGTAATATAAAAAGATTGGCATAAATTGTACAAATACAATGGTATATTGTTTTAATAATAATAATAATTATTATTATCATTATTATTTGTATTATTATTGTAACAATTATAATTTGTCTTCTTATAACAAGTTAATAATTTAACTTAAATGATGACTTTATCAGCGTTACTTCATGAACAACGTCACGTTCCGGGCCGGCGGTCCCGTCTTCCTGATGATGGGAGGCCATTCGGCGGCCAACACGATCTGGCTCGTGACAGGCGCTTGGTATGAGTACGCACGAGAGCACGGGCCTTTTATGGTGCAGCTGGAACACAGGTTCTTCGGAGAGAGCACCCCACTGAGTGAGTTGATGGGAGTTACTTCTAATAAGAGCATTAACAGTTATTAGACGTGGTAAAGCCCTAAACCGGTCTAAACGTCTCTTCAGCTGTTGATAACCGATCCCTTTCCCGTTTTCGAACATAACGAACAACCCTCCTTTTTTTCGTGGTTTAATGTGCATACGGTTTATAACAAAGGGACTTACACATTGATAAATAATAAAAAATGCACGAAAGAAAGTCGCTTCAAAGATTGTTGTTTTACCCGAGCATCGAATCTGCGACTACAGGAAGCAGGTACCATTCGCCTCGTAGTCTTTTCTGCTTACTAGCGAACATAGGCTGTTTCTTGGTTCTGAACATATTTTCCAAATCATTCAGTAAATCGTTACAAACGCTTACTCATTATCCATTAATGAACAAAACTTAAAAAAAAAGTTTTAGTGAGGAGTTTTATTTGCCTTTTTAAAACTTATTATTTCAGGTTTCCTCAGAACGACTTTCATATGTTGTCCTTCATATTACGTCCAGTAGTCTGCGGTTCCTGAGTTCACAACAAGCCCTTGCGGACACTGCCCAGTTCATAGCGTACCTAAAGCTGTGGTACCAGCATCCTATCCAGGACAGCAAAGTCATCGTGTTTGGTGGGGGATACTCTGGTCTAATTATACTCATTCAACGTTATTATTATATTAACAAAGAGACCGGTTTTGTAAAATAGTATTTTATTACACCCAAAAATAGCGAGGCAAAATGGCGGCATCCTACCTGGTCGTTACTAGTAACCTGAGTACCATCGGCATGAGAAGTACCCATATTTACAAACTTTCTTAATGCCAGTACGCTTTATTTGCATTCATTAAAAGATACAATTTTATTTTCAGCCAGTAATAATATTGTTATGATAACTGTTGTATTTTATGTAGTGTGCTGTAATGTATACGCAACTGTTTACTTGCCATTTCTAAACAACTTGCGTATAGGAACAATAATTTCAGACGTCTAAATCAATTTTTTCTGACGTTGGAATATGTATTACCAAGCAATAGAATCTTTTGAGAATACTTTAATTATTTCAGCCTCGCCTCGCGTGTGCGTCAAGTCTCGACACAGATTTGCCTATGCAGTCCACAAATGGATTTTCACTAAGAAGAAACATGCTTTAAATGATTAATAAATGAAAGTCTTGTCCCATACTGCATATGCTTATCTGAGACGACTGTTTATGCACATGTATTAAACCCCGTTAGCTTAGAGCGAGTTAGTTGTATCAATTTGACATTTTAAGGGTCTCTTGCGGCGTGGGTGCGGTCACATTACCCATATATCGTGGATGGAGCAGTGGCGTCCAGTGCTCCCATCTTTGCCACATTGGATTTCACGGGTGTGAAACAACCTTGGGCTGTTTAAAAGAATGTTACATAACATAAATTGTATACAGTTTAACTAAAAATGAGACGTTTATATGAAGGCATGAGCATTGAAGACCATCACACGTATCTATGTTTTACAAACATCATGTTGAACACAGTCACTACCACTATTCAACCGATTCTTAAAAATGCTTCCACAAAAAAAGCAATGTAAGTACTGTATCGGCGACACTTTTAATATCATAATGAACAAATCATGGTGGGCGGTGTGTATCGGTAGAATTCTACGTGGCAGTGACGAATACTCTGGACAGTGTGAACCCACAGTGTCCCATCGTCATCAAGAACGCCACGTCGACGATGTACGACTGGTGGGGGCAGCCAAACAAGAGGATCCTCATACAGTAAATATTCAGATGAGTTCTAAATGTATGTGGGGAAAGGGGTCTAAAATGTATGCATAGTGGGTGGGGGCTACAATTTATGTGTTGTGAGGTCTACAAGTTATGTGTAGTGGGGTCGAAAATGAATGTGTGGTGGGGTCTACTACATATGTGTGGTGGGCTTTGCAATGTATGTTTGGTGGGATCTACAATAAATATGTTGTGGGATCTACCATGTATGACTGGTGGGGTCTACAATGTTTGTGTGGTGCGGTCTACAATGTTTGTGTGGTGGGGTCTACAATGTATGTGTGGTGTGGTGGATGTTTACAATGTATCTGTGGTGGGGGTCTACAATGTATGTGTGGTAAGGACTACAACGTATGTATGGTTGTGTCTACAATGTATGAGTGGTGGGATATACTATGTATGTATAGTCGAGGTTCACAATATATGTGTTTGGGGGGTCTACAATGTATGTGTGGTGAGTCTACAATGTATGTGTGGTAGAGGTTTGCAATGTATGTGTGATGCGGGTCTACAATGTATGTGTGGTGAGGTCTACAACTTATGTTTGGTTGGGTCTACAATGTATAAGTGGTGGGGGTCTTCATTTTATGTGTGGTGGGGTCTAAAATGTATATGTGACGGGGGTCTACAAGTATGTGTGGTGGGGTCTAAAATGTATGTGTGGTGTGGTGGATGTTTACAATGTATCTGTGGTGGGGGTCCACAATGTATGTGTGGTGAGGACTACAACGTATGTATGGTTGTGTCTACAATGTATGAGTGGTGGGATATACAATGTATGTGTGGTTGAGGTTCACAATGTATGTGTGGTGGGGGTCTACAATGTATGTGTGGTGAAGTCTACAACTTATGTTTGGTTGGGTCTACAATGTTTAAGTGGTGGGGTCTACATTTTATGTGTGGTGGGCTCCAAAAATGCATGTTTGGCGGGGGTTCTTCATTGTATGTGTCGTGGGGTATACAATGTGTGTGTGATGAGAGCTACAATGTATGTGTGATGGGGTGTACAAAGTATTTGTGGTGCTGATCTACAACGTATGTGAGGCGGGGCCTACAATGTATTAGTGTTGATATCTACAATGTATGTGTGGTGGTATCTACAATATATGAGCGGTGGGGCTCTACAATGTATGAGTGGTATGGTCTACAATGTATAGGTGGTGGTATCTTCAATGTATAAGTGGTGGTGTCTTCAATTTATGTGCTGTTGGGTCTACAATGTATGTATGGGTGTATACAATTTAAATGTGGCGGGGTCTTAAATGTATAAGAGGTGTGGTGTACAATGCATGTGAGGCGTGGATCTACAATGTATACGTGGTAGGGTCTACAATGTATGTGTGGTTGGTATACGATGTATGTGTGGTGAAGTATGCAATGTATGTGTGGTGGGGTCTACAATGTATGTGCGGTGGGGTCTACAATGTATATGGCATGGGGTATACAATGTATGTGTGTTGGAATATACAAGATATATGTTGGGGTATTCAATGTATGTGTGATGGATTCTACAATACATGTGTAGTAGGGTCTACAATCAATGTGTTGATGTTGTCTACAATGTATGTGTGGTGGAGGTTTGCAATGTATGTGTGATGGGGGTCTACAATGTATGTGTGGTGAGGTCTACAACTTATGTTTAGTTGGGTCTACAATGTATAAGTGGTGGGGTCTTCATTTTATGTGTGGTGGGGTCTAAAATGTATATGTGACGGGGGTCTACAAGTATGTGTGGTGGGGTCTACAATGTATGTATGTGTGGTGTGGTGGATGTTTACAATGTATCTGTGGTGGGGTCCACAATGTATGTGTGGTGAGGACTACAACGTATGTATTGTTGTGTCTACAATGTATGAGTAGTGGGATATACAATGTATGTGTGGTTGAGGTTCACAATGTATGTGTGGTGGGGGTCTACAATGTATGTGTGGTGAGGTCTACAACTTATGTTTGGTTGGGTCTACAATGTATAAGTGGTGGGGTCTACATTTTATGTGTGTTGGGCTCCAAAAATGCATGTGTGGCGGGGGTTCTTCATTGTATGTGTCGTGGGGTATACAATGTGTGTGTGATGAGAGCTACAATATATGTGTGATGGGGTGTACAAAGTATTTGTGGTGCTGATCTACAACGTATGTGAGGCGGGGCCTACAATGTATTAGTGTTGATATCTACAATGTATGTGTGGTGGGATCTACAATATATGAGCGGTGGGGCTCTACAATGTATGAGTGGTGTGGTCTACAATGTATAGGTGGTGGTATCTTCAATGTATGAGTGGTGGCGTCTACAATTTATGTGTTGTTGGGTCTACAATGTATGTATGGGTGTATACAATTTAAATGTGGCGGGGTCTTAAATGTATAAGAGGTGTGGTGTACAATGCATGTGAGGCGTGGATCTACAATGTATACGTGGTAGGGTCTACAATGTATGTGTGGTTGGTATACGATGTATGTGTGGTGAAGTATGCAATGTATGTGTGGTGGGGTCTACAATGTATGTGCGGTGGGGTCTACAATGTATATGTCATGGGGTATACAATATATGTGTGTTGGAATATACAAGATATATGTTGGGGGTATACAATGTATGTGTGATGGATTCTACAATACATGTGTAGTAGGGTCTACAATCAATGTGTTGATGTTGTCTACAATGTATGTGTGGTGGGGTCTACCGTTGTGGGGTCTACCATGTATGTGTGGTGGGGTTTATAGTGTATGTGTGATAGGGTCTGCAATGTATGAGTGGTGGGGTCTACAATGTATGTGTGTAATGGTATGCAATGTATGTATGTTGGGGTGTACAATGTATTGGTGGTATGGTATGCAATGTATGTTTGATGGGGTCTACAATGTATGTGTGAAAGTGGGGTCTGCAATGTATGTGTGGTGGGGTTTATAATGTATTTGTGTTGGGGTCTGCAATGTATGTATGGTGGGATCTACCATGTATGTGTGTTAGGAGGGTCTGCAATGTATTTGTGGTTGGGTCTGCAATGTATGTGAGATTGTTGGGTCTGCAATATAAGTGTGGTAATGTCATAAATTTATGTGTGATGGGTCTGCAGTGTATGTGTGGTTGGGTCTATGATTTATGTGTAAAGGGGTCTAAAATGTATTTGTAGTGAGGTCTACAATGTATGTGTGGTGGGGTCTGCAATCTATGTGGGGTCTGCAATCTATGTGGGGTCTGCAATGTATGTGGGGTCTGCATATATGTGGGGTCTGCAATGTAAGTGGGGTCTGCAATGTATGTGGGGTCTGCAATATATGTGGGGTCTGCAATATGTGTGGGGTCTGCAATAAATGTAGGGTCTGTGATGTATGTAGGGTCTGCAATGTATGTAAAGTCTGCAATGTATGTAGGGTCAGCAATGTATGTGGGGTCTGCAATGTATGTTGGGTTTGCAGTGTATGTAGGGTCTGCAATGTATGTGGGGTATGCAATGTATGTGGGGTCTGCAATATATGTGGGGTCTGCAATGTTTGTGGGGTCTGCAATATATGTGTGATGGGGTTTACATTGTTTGTGTGGTGGGGTCTACGATGTTTTTGTGACGGGTCTACAATGTATATGTGGTGGAGTCTACAATGCATTTGTGGTGGACCTATGTGGTGGGGTCTACGATGTATGTGTGTTGGGGTCTGTAATGTATGTGTGGTGAGGTCTACAATGTATGTGTGGTGGGGTCTACGATGAATGTGTTGAGGTCTGTAATGTATGTGTGGTAAGGTCTACAATGTATGTGTGGTGAGGTCTACGATGTATTTGTGGTAGGTCTACAATGTTCTTACAGTAATATGATCTGTGTGGTATACGTTTTTAGAAGGATCTGTGTGGTATACTGTTTTTAAGCTTTTCAGTTCTATTCAGTTTTTAAAAAATGCTTGTCAACAAAATAAAATTAATGTATTTGACACTGATTTTTAAATGTGATAGCATATATTACATATAATGGCTATACATTATTATCCCCCGCCATAGGCGGAGGGATATTGTTTTGGCGTTGTCCGTCCGTACACAGCTCCTGCCTGACACACCCCTGCCTGACACACCCCCTACCTGACACACCTCCTACCTGATACATCCCCTGCCTGACACATCCCCTGCCTGATACATCCCGTGCCTGACACAACCCCTGCCTGACACACCCCCTGCCTGACACACACCCTGTCTGACACACCCTCTTCCGTACACACCTCCTGCCTGACACATCCCCTGCATGTCTGTCTCTGAACATACCTGAGTGCAATCCGCCCTCTAGTACCCAACCTGACACACCCCTTGCCTGCACGCGCCAGTGATCATGTCACAGTATAGCATATTGACGCCTTGCTCGACAAAAGGTTTCTGTTATATATTTCGGGAATCATTGTTTATATAATGTTTTGACTTAAATTCAATACAATTCGTTTTTTTTTAGTTTCTTATTCAGGTTTGTTATTGAGACCTGGGAACAAAATAATGATGTACAGAATCCGAACAATAAAAAAATACTTTTTAGCGTAGCTGTCTTACGCAGCTTTTCAACTTAGTTGACATTTATCAATAGTAAATGAAATACTGGAAAAAACTTTCGCCAATAGACCCGAATGAATAAATTGGAATATTTCGCTGGACGAGTTGAGAGACATCCCCCAGAACATCGGCAACATCACTACGTCTATGTGTTCATCAAATAGTATGTAACATTGTTCAATGTATCAGGACTATTTTCTTAATATGTATTTGACACACAGAATTTTCCCAGTTACAATGACATATTAATTAAATTAAAATTAAATTTTATTAAATGTACACGCATCTTAAGTTTATAGGATTGGAACGATAGCAAGGCTAGTAAGGTTCCTTTCCTCAGTAATATATTTACAAAACATAGTGGCGGTATTTGCATTCTAAACACAAAACATTTGAATAATCATTCGAGTGCAAACATGTTTATGAGTATGATTGGAATCAACTTTGTTTAAAAATGTTCAAACAATTTATTAAGAAAAAATAAATTGCTGGTGTAATTATTATCAAAGAAAATGTTTGTGAAAACAAATGGTAAAATAACCGATAGTTATAACACTTTGAACCTTCCTGAACCTTCGATAAAAATATGGACTGCATCAAGCATTGCATAATTATCTCTGATAGAAATATTATCATCTCAATACAGTTATGTGCGGAGTGATACATCCGTGTATGGTTCTATGGTTCTTACTAAAGTTAATCTTATAGCTGCATATAAATTCTTGGTTCTTAATTCGTCTAAAAAAAAATAAAATTGTATTGGTATGTCCAGTTACATATTTTTTAATGTCAAGCATTTAATTGTATTGTTACTACAATAATGATACCATGCAGTCATTTATTACTAATGTAATCTAAAACGTATTTCTTTTAAGATATTACCCGTCAATTAGGTAGCACCTATAAACATATTAAAGAACCAGTCTTATTAACATTTATTATTATAAAATTGTATATCTATATATATATAGATATATATATATATATATATATATATATATACACAAGAAGAAAAAGTTCGCAAGTAAACCACAAACAAGAACATTTTAACGCCCATAATTTAACAAAATAAACAAAAAGAAGTGAGAAATCCATACTTCCATACTTACATTTTCAATTTCTGCACTTTCATGTACTTGCACTTCTACGAACTAGCTGGCGGCTATGTTTAAAACCGAACTTGTAGGTTGAAACATTGAAGCAACAAAACACAATGACTCTGTCTGTCTGTCTGCCTGTATGTCATGTTTGTCTGTCTGTCTGTATGGTGTGTCTGTCTGTCTGTCTGTCTGTCTGGTCTGTCTGCCTGTCTGTCTGTTCTGTCTAGTCTGTCCTGTCTGTCCTGTCTGTCTGTCTGTCTGTCTGACTGTCTGTCTGTCTGTCTGTCTGTCTGTCTGTCTGTCTGTCTGTCTGTCTGTCTGTCTGTCTGTCTGTCTGTCTGTCTGTCTGTCTGTCTGTACGGTCTGTCTGTCTGTCTGTCTGTCTGTCTGTCTTTCTGTCTGTATGTCTGATCTGTCTGTGCTGTGTGTCTCTCTATTCTCTCTATCTCGCTCTATTTCTCTGTCTTTCTTTTTTATTTATCCCATAGACTCGCGATGGCTTAGCTAGAGAGACCAGAAACCGCCGCACCCGAGAGAAAGCGCGGCGAGGAGAGAGAGCAAGAGAAGGGAGAGAGAGAAGAGAGAGAGAGAGAGAGAGAGAGAGAGAGAGAGAGAGGAGAGAGGAGAAGAGAGAGAGAGAGAGAGAGAGAGAGAGAGAGAGAGAGAGAGAGAGAGAGAGAGAGAGAGAGTCGAGAGAGAGATCTCTCTCTCTCTCTCTCTCTCTCTCTCTATCTCTCTCTATCTCTCTCTCTCTCTCTCTCTCTCTCTCTCTCTCTCTCTCTCTCTCTCTCTCTCTCTCTCTCTCTCTCTCTCTCTCTATCAAACTTTATCTACTTAGGTGATGTTAATATCATATTATCAAATAGAAGCATTACCTTTCGACACTTCACACTATGCAATAATCAATTTAGATGGTTGCGGTGTGTTGACTTCGTTCTCGATTACACATTATACGTTATAATAAATTATAGGCGTTCATTACAGAGGCTCCTGATAAAGTTATATCATTATTGTACTTATTTCTATTTTACTGCTATTTGTTGGTGTTCTTCGTTTCAATAACATAGCAATGTTAAGGCTTGTATTATATACGACGCCAAAGCAAAGACAATACAATATACTAGAAAAACAAGAAATGTAATCTAAGGGCTATCGTGTGTTTTTGCCTTCTCAATAGTACATAATCGGTCGGTAAGGACGCTCGAAAAGATAACTCGGACGCCAAATAATATACTTTACATGTCAGTTAAAACTGGGTATAGTGTATGATGAAGGTGCGTGAAGTTGGGTCGCCGTTCGACGTTCGACATTAGCTCAACATTCAAATTACCGAATGTCGAGCTGGCTCGGCATTCCAACTCGACATTCAGTTCGGCCTTCGCATATAGTGTTGTATGCTTATTTCCGAATGTCGAACTGAATGTCGAGATGGAATTCCGAGCCAGCTCGACATTCGAAAATAAGCATACAACACTATATGCGAATGCCGAACTGAATGTCGAGCTGGAATGCCGAGCCAGCTCGACATTGGAAAATAAGCATACAACACTACACGCGAATGCCGAACTGAATGTCGAGCTGGAATGCCGAGCCAGCTCGACATTTGAAAATAAGCATACAACACTATATGCGAATTGCGAACTGAATGTCGAGCTGGAATGCCGAGCCAGCTCGACATTCGAAAAAAAATGGTACAACACTATCTCCGAATGTCGAACTGAATGTCGAGCTGGAACGCCGATCCAGCTCGACATTCAAAAATAAGCATACAACACTATATGCAAATGCCGAACTTAATGACGAGCTGGAATGCCGAGCCAGCTCGACATTCGAAAATAAGCAAACAACACTACATGCGAAGGCCGAACTGAATGTCGAGCTGGAATGCCGATCCAGCTCGACATTCAAAAATAAGCATACAACACTATATGCGAATGTCGAACTGAATGTCGAGCTGGAATGCCGAGCCAGCTCGACATTAAAAAATAAGCATACAACACTATATGCGAATGCCGAACTGAATGTCGAGCTGGAATGCCGAGCCAGCTCGACATTCGCAAATAAGCATACAACACTGTATGCGAATGCCGAACTGAATGTCGAGCTGAAATGCCGAGCGAGCTCGACATTAAAAAAAATTGTAAAACACTATCTCCGAATGTCGAACTGAATGTCGAGCTGGAAAGCCGAGTCAGCTCGACATTCGAAAATAAGCATACAACACTATATGCGAATGCCGAACTGAATGTCGAGCTGGAATGCCGAGCCAGCTCGAGATTCGAAAATAAGCATATAACACTATATGCGAATGCCGAACTGAATGTCGAGCTGGAATGACGAGCCAGCTCGACATTCGAAAATAAGCATACAACACTATATGCGAATGCCGAACTGAATGTCGAGCTGAAATGCCGAGCCAGCTCGTCATTCACAAATTATTGTACAACACTATCTCCGATTGTCGAACTGATGGTCGAGCTGGAATGCCGAGCCAGCTCGACATTCGAAAATAAGCATACAACACTATATGTGAATGCCGAACTGAATTTCGAGCTGGAAAGCCGAGCCAGCTCGACATTCGAAAATAAGCATACAACACTATGTGCGAATGCCGTACTGAATGTCGAACTAGATTGCCGAGCCAGCTCGACATTCGAAAATAAGCATACTACACTTTATGCGAATGCCGAACTTAATGTCGAGCTTGAATGCCGAGCCAGCTCGACATTCGAAAATAAGCATACAACACTTTATGCGAATGCCGAACTGAATGTCGAGCTGGAATGCCTAGCCAGCGCGACATTCGAAAATAAGCATACAACTCTATATGCGAATGCCGAACTGAATGTCGAGCTGGAATGCCGAGCCAGCTCGACATTCAAAAAAATTGTACTACACTATCTCCGAATGTCGAACTGAATGTCGATCTGAAATGCCGAGCCAACTCGACATTCGAAAATTAGCATACAACACTATATGCGAATGCCAAAATGAATGTCGATCTGGAATGCCGAGCCTGCTCGACATATCAATAATAAGCACACACCACTATATGCGAATGCTGAACTGAATGTCGAGCTGGAATGCCGAGCCAGCTCGACATTTTAAAATAAGCATACAACACTTTCTCCGAATGTCGAACTGAATGTCGAGCTGGAATGCCGAGCCAGCTCGTCATTCAAAAATTATTGTACAACACTATATGCGAATGCCGAACTGAATGTCTAGTTGGAATGCCGAGCCAGCTCGACATTGGAAAATAAGCATACAACACTATATGCGAATGCCGAACTGAATGTCGAGCTGGAATGCCTTGCCAGCTCAACATTTAAAAAATATGTACAACACTATCTCCGAATGGAGAACTGAATGTCGAGCTGGAATGCCGAGCCAGCTCCACATTCGAAAATAAGCATACAACACTATCTCCGAATGTCGAACTGAATGTCGAGCTGGAATGCCGAGCCAGCTCGACATTCGAAAATAAGCATACGACACTATCGGCAAATGCCGAACTGAATGTCGAGCTGGAATGCCGAGCCAGATCGACAGTCAAAAAAAATGTACAACACTATATCCGAATGTCGAACTGAATGTCGAGCTGAAATGCCGAGCCAGCTCGACATTCGAACATAAGCATACAACACTTTACGCGTATGCCGAACTGAATGTCGAGCTGGAATGCCGAGCCAGCTCGACATTCAAGAATAAGCATGCAACACTATATGCGAATACCAAACTGAATGTCGAGCTTGAATGCCGAGCCAGCGCGACAATCAAAAAATTGTACTACACTTTCTCCGAATGTCGAACTGAATGTCGAGCAGGATTGCCGAGCCAGCTTGACATTCGAAAATAAGCATACAACACTATATGCGTATGCCGAACTGAATGTCGAGCTGGAATGCCGAGCCAGCTCAACATTCAAAAAACATTGTACAACACTATCTCCGAATGGCGAACTGAATGTCGAGCTGGAATGCCGAGCCAGCATTATGCTTTATATTGATAAATGTAAACATAAAATTGTTAAAGCTCCAATAAAAAATTAAAAATAAAATTTAAAAAAGGAAAAAAAATAGGCCGCATCAGGGCTCGAACCAGTGACCCCCGGAATCCTGAAGTAAAAACGCATCAGCAAACTGAGCTATGCTGCCAAGCATACATAAGATGCGTATGTTAAACGTTATATACGCAATCTTCGTAGTTTCACAAATTTAAACGACAACAACAGAACTTATTCAATCGTTTCCCGTTGCAACGCTTTATAATGTTTAGGTTTTTAAATCGTAAAAAGATGCATATAATGGCTATATTAGACCATGAAAAATGTTCAGTAATACTGTTTCTTCACAAATATCATAACTAAACCGAAAATTTGCGAATCTGAAACAACTTTTTTCAATTTTGTCAATTTACCAAACCGTGAAAAGATCCCTTAAAGTGTTTGCAAATACTGCTACATTTGTATTTACAATCTTTATAGATGACCATCTTACTTATTGGAGCTACATTATTTTCTTGATTGCAACTGCGCAACGGCACAATTCAAATAATGCCTTATTTTTTTACAGATGTCATGAGATTGTTAGATACTCGGATTTACTTACACCACAATATATTGTATGTCAATATTAAAACGTGAAACAATTAGATATAACATGTCGTCAGGCGGTGTAAAAAGCATCGGGTCTCCTCACTAAGAAAATGTTAGCATGTACATGTCTGTGGCTATACATATGGACGAAACAGACACTTTACACGTAAAATGATTTATTTTCAATATCATAAAGATAATCAACTAACTTTTGGTTAACGAACTTTGCTTTTAACGTTATATGTTCTTCAAAATTAAGTTCATACTTTATGTATGTATTGGAAAAAGAGTTTAGTACCGCTTCCCAAAATTTTACCTTTGACTTTAAAATGACCATGATCTTGGACAAATGGATCAGACTCTTGTGCGTTACTCTTTGGCTCATCTCTATTGGCAAAATATTTAAACATGCTTCCATTCTGGACAACGTTATGTTTCGGACAATCATTACCGCCGCACGATAACCAGCCTGCCTGCCTACTCGGATATTCCCATAATACGACGGTTTTTTTTTCACACTGACATAAATAAATGTTTTTTTATGGATTTCAGAAGCATATATTTAATTTGTGTATAATATTTTCACTGATATGCATTATCCCCTCGAAATTTTCCCGTTTGGTTTTAAATTCATTCTACATTAAAGTTTACATACGAAGCGGTTAAATATGGACAAAATACCTACGCTCATTAACGTAATATATTCATATTAAGTTACATTTTACGTTGACTATCACCTACCATCATGTGCATACTCCCTTTAACACGTTTTGTAGTTTGATACAGTCATGTTGTTTCAATTATGCGGCAATTTATTTAAATATTATGCTCAACAGTTATTGCAATATATACTGTTGATGAGATATGTTTCACTTGAATTTCTCTCGTAGCATTTTCAATGTAAATGTAAATAATATTATATTCATATTCTTTCCTCTAAACTGTTAATTATCATTAAGCAACATTTCATTATCCATTTAATTATGTTGTGTAATTCGACACCATCAAGCATTTGTAAATTATGTTTTCAATGATGAAGAATATAAGAGCACTTTCTCTCAACAATTTGAATGTAACAATTTCCTCCGATAAACAATATCATACAATAATTCTCATAACAGTTTGTTATATTTCTACTTTTGCATATTATATGTGTTTATATATATATATATATATATATATATATAGATATATATATAGATATATAGATATATATATATATATATATATATATATATATATATATATATATATATATATATATATATATATATATATATATATATATATATATATATATGTATGTATGTATGTATCAATACGAGTATTGGGTAGAACTCCTACGTCAGTTATGTTTTATTAGTGGAATTTCGTTATTTCTTTTACTCTCTGAGTGGTTCATCCTTTAATGTTTACACAAACAAAAATATCAAACATTACAGTGTTTATGTAAATTGAAGTTTCTGATCATCTAAGTATGCAATTTTGCATTTTTGTGAGTTTAAAGAATGTAGTTGATAAGTGTTCGTAGTTTCATTTCATCGTGCCTCAAAAAGTAACTCTGTTGCTCTGGTATCTGTCCTACTATTGAGTAATTAAATGGTAATTAAATTGAATGCGTTTTAATTCCCTTTTATTATTGTTTTATTTGAGTTACACTGCTATGAAGTTAAAATTTATTTACATGTAAATATATCATGAATATTGCTGGGCCTAGTGTGAGGTTGAGCGCTCTATAACCGGTTTAAACCCCCAATGCTTTGCATTGACCGTTCCAAGGCGGTGACCCTAGCTTTATTCATTAATGTGTTTTGTATGTTGTTTTGTATTGTGATGTTTTGTGCTGTTTTGTAATATTTTGGCAATTGGTCACTTGCCTTAAATAAAGGACCAACTCATTGTGTATAATGAGAATTCAATAATGCTCCATCAGCTGGAGTTTCACTTCTTTATATATTTTATTATTTAAATGAAATGTTACGCTGTATTATAAATAAATGTTTACATTTTAAACGATTAGAACAATATGATTTTACTGTTACAAAATTGTGTTCATGCGACAGGCATTGCGATTTTTGTTTCATAATACTTTATAATTTACTCGAACGATTCATTTTAAGTATCGTTCTCGTATTTGTAAATTGTACAGTGCAAAACCAGCAACATTATAATAATTTTATTTTAATAATAAAGTGATATATTTTTTTCATTGATTTAGAAGTGTTATTTCACATTTAATGACCTGCCCAACTAAAACCTAGATAAACACGTGTATCTCATGGTTCATATATACATTAAGGACATAAAATATTCCTAACCCCATGACGTCATTAACATTCTTATAGTTTATAGCACACATATCTTTTTCGCAAAACAATGTTTACATTTCTATTTTTTCCAGGTCAAACATTGAAAAAAGGCGAACGTTTTAAATAAAATCCAACTTATCGTATGTTTATCAAAAGTGATACTTAGCCTTAAACGTCTTTCATACACTCGATAGAGAGCTTATCTAAAGCAAAGCTCTTTCAGAAGTTGAATTTCTTTTTTATCCGCTTTTACAGATATGTCAATATTAAATACTGATAGCATTCACGGGATAAGTACTTTGTTTTAGTAAATCCCTGTTTGTCTAACATGTTGAATTATCAAATTTAGTATCGTCGTGGTCGTTTTTAACTACAGCTAATCATATTGAAAAATAAGATTCATTGATTAATTTCGAGATTTAGGTCGATATTTTAGCGCAGTTCAAATATTTAAAATCGGTTGAAACACGGTCTGCCTATAACTTTTTTTATCAATAATCCGTTGAAGATAAAACGGCAATTTAGAAATAGTTTATTTTTAGAAACATGCCTTTGTTTTGGTAACGCACTTGACAACTAAGAGTGAACCTTTATAACAGATTACAAAATAGGGCAACAAAGAGTTTGTGCTTCTTCAAGATCGACGACGCGTTAAAAAGGACTCTGATTTCGAACTACCTGAACATGGTATGTTCATTATATATTATTAGTTTATGATATAATCTTGGAATTTTAGTATACATGTGTATAGTAATATATGCTATTATATTTGCTAAATAATAATTTGTGTTTCTCCTATAAAGAAGGCTGTATGTTAACATTTTAAAGTTCAACGTCTGATCAAATGATTATTTTACTTATTCCGTATTTGTTAAATGTCAGCACAGTAATTAGGTGGAGCAACAAAGAAAACAATAACAATCCTATAGTTATTGCTGTTATATCATTTTATTCATGTTTTACGCTAAGAATTCAAAACTCACAACGAAATACTGACTGAATTATTCTATGATTTTCCTGGCATGGAGATCGAAGTCAGAGTATTAAAAAGTTATTTTAGTTTTAAGGACTAGAAGTTTAACGCAAATAAGTCCATTTAGTTTAGAGACACAAATAAGTATGTGCGCATGTTTTGTTTATGTTAACTTATCGAGAATTATGTTTAGCCATATATGTACCGCAATTAAAACTTTTAATAAGTAGAAGCTGATCCAAACATTTCGCATTGTGAATTAATGCGTCTTTTTGGTTTTTGCAGGCTTTTAAACTGTTTGAATTCGCGTGTTTTCTAATTTCAATTTAAAAAAAAAATTGATACTACAAATTCAAATGTTAACAAATATATTAACTTAATCATGATGACATTTGAACCCTAATTATTTTACAAGCATTTATCGCCAAAACCAATTTTTGACGATGCTGCGAAGCAGCTCGTCTAAGTTATCATACCATGAAAAAAATTCTTCACAATGGCGACCTATGTAAAAGACCGAGCTAGTCCGATTGAGATATCTCGATTTTTCTAATCGGCATACCTCGCTGGTTATTATTGATAAAGGTAAAGGAAGCTCAACTATAAATAGGACAGCATATTCTGGGAAAAAGATATATTTTGAAAACGTTAATTTTAAATAAGTTATATTCAATCCATGATATGTTTAAGGATCAATAAAACAACTATGCATTTTCTGTATTGTATTTGACATTTGTCGTGCTTCTGTAACTAAATTGCGAATGAAAACGTGTATAATTAACGTTTAACGTGATCATAAGTGTAAAGAAAACGAATTATTTCGAACCTGACATTTGTAAACGTTATAGCGAGTATGGTATATAAACAGCGTAATAGCCGTGCGACATCAATGAAACTCGCTATTATGCGTGCTTTCTCGTTTTGCATATTTAATAAACTTTTCAAACAGAAATTACAGAGCCACATCAGTGCACATACTATGTTTGATAATTCATTTGTTTGTTGGATATTGTTTGCTGTTTTAAACACATATGAGGTCATATCGCGGAGATTTAGTTAACCTTGCCATGTGTTCATGGGCGAACTCACGTATTCAATTCGTATTCGACTATAAGCTCATACCTACTTTCGGGAATCTTCATGAAATTATTGCCGCACTAAACGAACAAACATGCCTAAGCTTAGTTTAAACATATTTATTTCAAACAAGCATTTATATGCAAACAATTTCATACAACATTTATATTAAATAATAACATGTTTGAATGGGATGAGAACGAAAGACAAAGTCTTATATTGTTCTTCTCCCTTGCCTTGAAATATATACAGTTGCACGATTAAGAACGAACATAATTGGATTACAAAATAATAAATCTAGAAACATAATCGGCAAAAAGAGCAACTCCGTTGACAGAGTGTCTCTTTGTAAAGGTAAAAAGATGAGAGTTGGAAAGTGTAGGAGTTAAAGTTGGTGAGGTTTGGGAAAAATAGGAAGAGGTGTTTAAGTAAACTGTAGCAAGTTTACGTATCAAATCGTTTACTATCGATAATAAATTTATGAACTGCATCAGCTATTTTGGTATTTGTTAAATAGTCATGAGTGTCGTCTCCATATAGAATAGTTTCGATGCATGGGACGGAATAAATAGATATCTTATTTGTTAGTTCGCCGCGAATATGTGCATACTGAGTGCATTCGAGAAAGTAATGTGATGTCGTTTCATGGAGTCCACAGAGACACAGAGGTGATGCGATGATGTTGCGTCTGAAGAGATGTTCATTTAGGGCGCTACAATTTGTTCTTAAGCGCGTATGCAACATTTCAGAGCGTCTCGCGCCGTACGAGAATAAAGGATTTGGAGTTGGTCGCTCGATGTTAATACGCCTTTTTTTAATGAAAGGATCGAATTGGCGTTTTTGACATCATCGGGAAGATTATTCCATTCAGATAAAGTAGACGGTAGGAACGAATTTGAGTACAGTGATGTTCGGGTCTGAATTGTTTGAAGATTTGAAGCATTTCTGAGAGAGTAATTGCCGCCTGACCCAACTGTTGCGGGCAAAAGGGATTGTAAGTAAGTAGGTACATTAATAGAGTTCATTTTATACATTAGTATTAATTTATGTTTGCGTCTTCGTTGACTTATAGATTTCCATCCTAGCTCATTGTAAAGATCTTCTAATGAGACTAGGCACAGGCGCGTGCATCCAGATGTTATTCGCGCGGCTTCGATTTCGATTTTTTCTAGTTCATCTTTTTCATATTGTGTACAATTATCAAAAACAACATCAGAATACTCAATAATTGGTCTTACAAACGAATCATTTTCTCAAGAGTTTTTCGGACAAGAATTATTTTTAATCGAGGCATTATATGAACTCTTTTCCGTGCATTTTCTTTTATAAAAGATATATGCGCATGCCAAGTACAGTCATTAGACAAAAATACACCTAAGTGTTTATGGACATTGACAATAGGTATAGCAGTGTTGTGCATGGTTAACGATGGATGAAATGGTTTATTAATTTTACGCGATATAAGCATTGATTCGGATTTTGATGGGCAAAAGGATACAAGCCATTTGTTTGCCCAGCATGAGATTTTGTCTATGTCTGGTTGCAATACAGCTGCAGTATCGTTAGGCGAGTTAACAAACATGAAAAGACTAGTATCATCAGCAAACAAATGAATGTTTGCTTGAATGTCAACGATTATGTCATTTATGTACACTAGAAACATAAGTGGTCCTAGAATAGAGCCTTGGGGGACTCCGGCAAGAATTTCAATAGGACTTGAATGCGCGCCCGGTAAGATTACTGTTTGCTTACGATCAGAAAGATAAACGCGCAAAAAAGATAACAGATTCCCGTGAATGCCTGCGTGTTGTAGTTTGTATAATAGTCCTTTGTGCCATACTTTATCAAAAGCTTTACTTATATAAAAAAATACAACTCTGACCTCAAGGCCATTGTCAAGAGCTCGGCAAAATGTATTGTACATATATGTAAGCTGATTCACTGTCGAATCGCCATGCAGGAAGCCAGACTGAGTTGGCGCAAAAAATGAATTTGAATGAAGAAAATTAAAAATATGTTTATGTAATATTCTCTCAAAGATCTTCTCAATAATATTTAACAATAATATAGGTCGATAAAAAGACGCTAAGGATGGATCACCCTTTTTGAAAATTTGACATACATTAGCAACTTTCCAACAAGAAGGCATTTTTTGAGTATTTAGACAAGAATTAAAAAGATCACACAATGGGTAGCTTAATTGATACATTGACTCTTTAAGGGTTCTATTATCAATTCCATCTTGACCGGATGCTTTTCCTAGCTTTAGGCATTTGATTGAGTCAATTACTTCTTCCTGTGTAATATGAATATTATGAAGAATGTTAACGTTTGAGTTGTTCATAAGTGGAAGGTTGTGGTTGCTTTCGTCGATTGAACATTGGCTAGAAAAATACATATTCAGCATATCAGCTTTGAAAGAGTCATTTGCTACAAAGATAGGTTCTTGATCATCGAATAGTGGTGGAATTGAAGTATTTATATTAGTAGGGATGAATTTTCGAAGTTTTTTTCACCAGTCTTTAGCGCAAAGGTCAGATGACTTTAATTTCCGTGCAATATTGTTAAAATAATCGTTTTTTGGTTACGTAAAAGTAATACTACCTCATTTCTGACACGACGGAAGTTTGACCAGAGCATATCACTATTTGATTGTTTAGCTTTTCTATATAGACGTTTTCGTTATCGAATTTTTTTCTTTATGTTATTATTAAGCCAAGGAAGGTCGCGAGAGCGTATACAAACATTTTTGTTAGGAATACATGAACCTTCAATTTGTAAAATTGTTTTGGTAATGTTTTCTGCATAAATATCAATATTATCGCATTTAAGAAGATCCCAATTGGTATCTGCCAATAATTGTCGTAGTTTTGAATAGTCTCCAATGTCGTAACGCCAGATATGTCGAGAAAATATTTTACATATAGGTCTTCTAAAGTTTAATGTTACAAAAACAGGACAGTGGTACCGAGTAGACTGGTCTAAGAGCGGCGGGTCTGTTCCAGAGAGCAATACAGAGTTCGGATTACTTACAAAGATAAGGTCAATTATGGAAGATGTATGTTCAGAATAGTGCGTTGGCTTGTGAATAAGTTGCGTTAAGTCATATTGTAGACATAATTCGTTAATTGTTCGTGATGATAATTCGGCGAGAGCATTAATATTAAAGTCACCTGTTATAATTATATCATTTATAAGCGTTTCTCTGGCTAGTCCTATAGAATTTTCAATTGAAAGCATATACGATCTATCCGCACTAGGTGGTCTATAAAACACGCCGAAAAGAATGGATTTATTTTTTGATGGGAAGACTTCAATCCATATTGATTCTACATTATTTAATTCGAGATCATGTCTCCGTTTGAAAGTTTTGTTTCATTAACGTATATAACAACACCCCCATGAGGGTCAAATGGGCGATCCTTGCGAATAGGCTGGTGAAAGCCGTCGAAAAGGATATCAGTAGATGGGATAGAACTATTTAACCATGTTTCAGTAAAACCAATAATATCATATTCACGTAGACCTGTGTATAGAACATCTAGTTTTTGCATAATGCTTTGGATATTGTAATGAACAAAGCTTAATCGGCTAGTTGCAGAAGAATTGTTAATGGATAAAGAAATGTTTGTATCATTGTTAAAAGATTCATCAAACGAAGTAGGCCCTGGGTTTGGATGTATATCACCTGATCGTCATAAGACTATAGAGATCCAGCAACATGTTAAAACGATCAAGAGACATTTAAGAAGGCCCTTGAGAAATATAATATCATTATGTATGTGTTTTCCTATCGGAACACGTTTACGTGGGTGTTCAACACTCATTGAAATGGTCATAGACTGGCATACATTAATTTGTAATGAGAAGAGGCTAATAACATTTAGCCATAATTGGCATACATAAAATACGTGTACGAGCGGTGGAAAAATAGCTGGTGATCTATAAGCTTATTGAATTAGAGAAAAAACAATAATCAAAAGAGAAAAAAATTATATGTTCATGCACATGGGCATGTGAAATCACGTCCGTACACATAATATCATTAACTCAGTAAAGGAAACAACGAAATATAAAGTTTGGTATGATATACATGTGAAATTAAAGAGCATGGTGTAATTAAAGAGCATGTCAAGTTTTGAATAAATCTTCTACGTAACGTTATCTTAAAACCCACAAACGTTTTACTGTAACAGAACGCTTTTTTAAGATAAGTGGTACAGAAAATACACCTCGAATAGCTTTTTAAAGATATTTCTTTTTATATTTGATCGAGAATGTAACCCGCCTCACAGTTTCGCTGTATGGGTCAAGTTCCCCACGGGTACTACTTCCCCGTACCCCCAAATTTTATTCGTACCCAATTTTTTTCGTACTCAATTGTTTTTCGTACCCAAATTTTTTTTCGGACCCAAATTTTGTTCGTACCCAATTTATTTTTCGTACCCTAATTTTCTTTCGCAAATTTTATATCCATCCTCTTCAAAAGCATCGTCACACCTGTACTCTCAGTACTTTGATTTATAATGAAGAGAATTGCGGTTGCATAAGAATAATAATAATTATGGGAAAATAATAATATTATTATTAGTAATAATAATAATAATAATAATAATAATAATAATAATAATAATAATAAATAATAATAACAATAATAATAATAAAATAATAAAAATAATACTAAAATAATAATAATATAACAACAACAATAATACTAAATAATAATTCATACATAAATAATAATAATAATAAAAATAATTACAACAATAATAATAAAAATAATACAAACAATAATAATACAAATAATAATAATAATAATTATACTTATAATAATGATGATAATAATAAGAATTTTAATTATAATAATAAAAATTATAATAATAATAATAATTATAATAATACTAATGATAATAATAATACATAATTATTAATATTAATAATAATAATAATAATAATAATAATAATAATAATAATAATAATAATAATAATAATAATAATAATAATGACAATATAAGGAAAATTTATTTTCGTCTATAAACGATCCGTAAATGCCCACCGCACACAACGCCGTTTATAGCGATTTTTCCTCAGAAGGACAATACATAGGAAATGTACAGCAGTAGAAGTGCAAATGACACTGACCTAAAATTTGCATAAATTAAATAGTCAAGGTTTAATAACATCAAACAATAATAAACTTGATTCACCTGAAATAGCATCGGTTTTTAAATCAAATGATATTATCTGTTTTACTGAAACATGGAGTCGTGAAGATTTCTGCTATGACGTTGAACATTTTATGCGTTTTAACTTAAATAGAAAGCTGTCTCCTAATGCAAAGCGTAGTTCAGGATGTTATGGATTTATCTACGAAAAGAATTAGTTACTGACGATATCGCACATAGACTCGCACTTATGGATTAAAATATGAGTGTAACAAATCGAACCAATGATTTATTTGTATGTCTGTGTTACATAGTACCGCACAACTCTAGCAGAAATAATTTGGTTGAAAACAATATTTCTCACGTGATTCAAGACAAAATACTTAGAATTAAAGATAAGTATGGCGAGGAAAATTGTGCTTTTATGCTATTGGGAGATTTAAACTCAAGAGTTGGTAACATGGAGGATTATGTAGAAAACCATAATTTGAATCTACAAGATCATAACATTTTACCAGAAGACTATATCGTTGATAAAGTTATACATAGAAATTCCCAAGAAACATCCTTTAATCAAAATAGACGTTTGTTAATAGATTATTTTATTCAAACTGGTTTAAAAATTGCACATGGTCGAGTAGGCGAAGATAAAACATAAGGCGCGTTTACTTTATAGGCAGTAACGGCTCTAGCGTAGTGGATTATTGCATCGTTGAAGAACAACTATTGTCCGATTGTATTTATTCCAAAGTTGATGGTCCAAATATTTTGTCTAAGCATTGTTTAATATAATTCGCTATTATACGAAATGTACGTGATAGTAATTGTTATTTTAGATTGATTGTTGCAGTTAACGAGGAAAACGAATATAGAAATAAATCGTATACTTTCAAATGGGACGGGGAAAAGAAAGAGTTATTTACAGCTTCGAAAATGCATTGCTTTTAAACGAAATTGCTATCAATTTAGAAAATGCAGGAACATGTGTTGGTAAGCAGCATTGGTAATTCTTGTAAAGCATTATTGTATAACCGTATCTTTCAATTTGAGTATCAGTTATATCTTTCTTGTGTTAATATCGAAAAATATAGAATGCCCTGAGTAAGCTAAGGTTGTCCTCCCATAGACTTAATATAGAAACTTGTAGATGGAACAATACGGAGCGAACTAGTAGAACTTGTCTCAAATGTAACATCTTAGAAGACGAATATCATTTACTGTTTGAATGTAGAATTTGCTCTGAACTTAGACGAAGATACATTCCATTATACTATTATCGCCACCCAAGCATGTTTAAAACTATTTATGTAATGACATCCAAAATGTTAAAGTAATAAAAAATCTGGCTGTTTTTGTTTATAGAGGTTTCAAAATGAGTAGGAATTTTAATGATTAAACATTATCAAAGGCGGCTGTTTATTGCCAAGTGTTAAGCAACGTGTATGTTACGTTTTGACGACATTGATTATGTTTTATATGTGTGTGATTAATTAATATGTCAGCTTGTGTTTTTAAAGATTGCATAAGACCAGGGCATCTTGTAGTTGGTTCGACCGACTTAGATATTATCGAGTTCAAAAGTAGTCACTAATCCATATGCGTTAAATTATTTAAATTTATTTTATTGTTTTACATAGTAATTAAGACCATCGTTGTATTAAATAATATGCATTGTGTAATTAACGGTTTGACGACATTGACTATGTTTATACGATTATAATAATGCCCATGGGTCTTTTTGACCTATCGCATTGTAGACATGTGCTATATCGGATTTGAATAAAACGTTCTTCTTCTTTTTCTATATCAGATAAATGATTTGAAAGACAAACATGTTTGCCTAAATTTATTGGATAATTGCCTTTTATATGACGAAAATTCTTCAATTTGAGCTGCGGTAGCAACAAAAACAACACCACTGTCCGCCATTTTTGTTTATTTTTTCGTCGAATTGATGCGCGATATATAGGTTAAACAGCACCAATATTTAAGTTAATATGAATAAAGAAAGATCTGACATACCATTCAACGTGACAATCAATAACGTATATAACAATTTAAATATATGGAATTTAAGACGTCAATCAAAATGAATATCACAATAATTTGCAAGCAGAGTCGAATTAAAATTCTCAATATTTACATATAAAAACACTGTCTTAACAGGAAATGGGTAAACAGGGACCTTTTCACAGATTGTGCATGTATTGAAGAGTGTCATTAAACATTTTCAATTGATAAATGTAAAATATTGAAATAAACAGGAGCACAATTTAAGAAAGAGAGATCCTCAACTGGGCTCGAACTACTAACCCTTGGAGTAAAAGACGTGCTCTTAAAGCACTAAACCACACGTGCTCATATAATGAATGATGTGTATTATACCGGATCTAAGCAATCAAATTACTCCAAATTATTCAATCGTTTTACTTCGTTACGCTTAATAATTTTCAGGTTTTTAAATCATCAAAAGATGCATGTGATGGATATTTTCGAGCATTGTTAATGTTCAGAATTACTGTTTTATCGCAAAATACCAAAATCTAACAAATATTTAGATAAATAGATATATTTATTTCGGCAAGGAATGCATACATGGGTATTTACAACAAATACAATATATAAAGATATCACATACATGAAAATTAATATACCATGACATACACACCAACACCATGGATAACACACAAATGAGTAAACATATTTCCCTTGTGGTCCTTTGTGCTGGTGGCATGACATAGAGTTGACCTTACACAAAAATTAAACTTAATTGCAACAATAAAAATGACCAACATACTTTAAATAAATATATTAAATACTATGCAAATATATATAAGATTATTTTGATAATTAAAATACTACAGATATCATTATAAATTATGAGATCATAAAAATACACTATTAAAAATGTGTCGGAAATAATTTAAATATCACAGAAAGCTTCATTTAATACAACATCCTAAAAATCTTAGAATAAAAAATGGAGAATACATAACATTTATGGAAGATTTGATCAATTTTGATAAAAATTGCTGACAAATAATGATTCCTTAAGCCGAAAAAACACACAATGCACAAAGAAAGTTGCATATTTTCAAATAAATGATTTTTTAAAGATGACTTAAAAACAGACAATTTATCAATATGTGTTATACTGGTGGATTAATTGTTCCACAATGAGCATCCCGTGTAACAAAATGACTTTGACCCGAAACCTTTGACCTTGGGGACAGCAAATGCACATTTGTGAGTTGACCTGGTACTGTATGAATGAATAGAAGCCTGCGGAATATAATGTTCTCGCATATTATTGGGGGCCAATCCATTTTTAATCTTAAACACATTGTCAAGAACAATCTGGTCTACACGTTTATTGACTGGTAGCCAGTTGAGCAATCGAAAATATTCTGGCCCAATGTGTGCCCTTGCATCGAGACCTAGGACAAACCGCAATAACTCATTCTGGGTGATTTGGAACTTATTCTGTAACACTTTGGTGGTACTATGGTATCCTATAGAGCAAGCATAATCAAAATGACATTGGATCAAATACATAACAATAAGTTTCTTGGTTTGCTGAGTGAGATATTATTTTTTTCTGTATAAATATTTTAATATGGAGTTGTCCTTCTGAATGACTGAACGAGCCATGGTATCAAAGGACAAAGTTTGATCGAATTTTGTCCTAGGTATTCGACTGAAGATGTAGATTCAACAACGGAACCATTACAATAAATATCGAGAAAATGGTTTGACCTGATTATATGCATAGAACCAAATTGACAAGACTCCATCTTACCTAAATGCAGAGACAACCTTTTGTCAACCAACCACTGACTAACCAGATGTAAATCCTCTTAAATAACCTTTCAATATCAGTTTTACACTTACCAAACACAAATCTGATTTTCTTTCGAGTTCGTCAATTTATGAAAACATGAAAATGTCCCTTTAAAGGAGTAGAAAACAATTTATCTTTGTATAACATACTTACATGTGATAATAACGAATTTGGTGTTAACAAGGCGTTCACTATGTAAATGTATCTGGTATTCACTTGACTCGCAAGCATTAGTCGTTATTGATTCGTATGCAATCGTTACTCAAACTTGATATTGTTATTTGAAAAAGCTTGTTCTGTGTCAACTGTGTCAATTTATAATGAACTGTTTGAAAATGTTACTAATTGTTTCGATTTTCATCATATATATTGAACTGTGAATAAACATATAAGGAAGTTTGCCTGAAATTTCACAAAGCGCCTAACGATGTTGATAATTCTACACCTAAGTCCTTTATACACGTCGCTTACGTTTAGAGTTTCTCTTCGCAATAACTGAACTCTGTATCACGTAATCATCTTCAGCATTGTAACATTAATTGATTTTGCGTTATTATGATATCCGATGAACCGTAAGACAATAACAGACCAACGTGTAAGCATTATGCGCGCTTCCTTTAGATAGATAGAAACCACTTCATTTAAATTTGTGTTTATAATTAACGTAATACACCTTGCAAAATTATAAATAAACCACACATATTTTCGCCATTTTCAAGCTGCTCAATGTACTGTGTGTGAGAAAGAGGATCTTACCCAATTATGAGGCGAATAACAAAGGGAAATACCGTTGTCTTTACGAAACTGTTCTGCTTTATAAAAACTACATATGTACACAATGGACGCCCATTAACATTTATTTTTATAAGAAGTGTGAATAAAAAAAGGGCTTATACTGCAATAACATACTGTAAAGCATTTTTTGTTTTGAAGAAAACGTTTCGTTTACAAACAATAATTAAATACACACCGGTGTCAATATATTATTGATGAAGGCGTAACATATTGATGCAAATATCAATTTGTGATCTGGCATTCTTTGAAAGTGTCATCTTTACAGTAATAAACATAAATTAAAAATATTGATGTCAAATATTCCACAAAAAGATACAAATTATTACATAACACTGGCTAAAATTGTAAACACATCTGGCTTCGACATATTTCAGTTTCGCTACACGCTGCTTGTTGCCTTAATCCTTTTGATGAATGCATTAGGCTGGACAAATGGAATCGGTAAGACTTATTCTCATTTTTGAATCATTTATTCATGTTGCTTAATTTCAAAAAAGTTTACATAGTAAAACATATATTGTTTGATTTGAAGTTACGAGTCACTTGCGTTATAAAATAAACATTGAAATGTATATACTTTATTAAAACTTGAACATATGCTTTAACTTTCTGGAATATGTTAATACAAACAGTAGGCATATTTTATTCGATAGCTCCTACACCGATGAAACGAAGGAACATACTTTTAAATTCTTACATAAACTACTTTAGCGCGGGTATAAGACGGACTTTGAGCCGCTTTCGTACGATTCCCGTTTTAAAGTCTCTATAACGCTCAAAATCAACGAAAATTTCGTAGAGTATTTCGTAAAATCAAGTTTACACCTAAACAATCAGTGTTCCTTATAGCAATAGCCACGCTAGATGTGGTATGATTGCCTAGATTTTTGTAGATACAAAATGCTCGTTTTTATTTATTTGTGACCACAATAAATTCCATAAATTCCATGCTAATTTCCTGCGAATATATCTATCCATACGAAACACGAACATTAAAATGGTACCATGTTAAAACCATAATAAAAACGAGTATTTTGTATCCACAAACATCCATTTTACCAGACCACATCTGGTGTTGAGATTTCGGCAATTGCCATAAGAAACAATGATTTTTAATTGTTTAGCTTTATTTTACGAAATAGTGTACGAAATTTTCGTTGATTTTGAGTAGTAATGTTACTTTAAATAATGTCATTGTCTTGGATTGATATATCGTAAACGTGTGTCTCACGCAATAAGCTAATTTCGCTTTAGACGAATACATGTCATCGTCGTAACTCATGCCGTATTATCCGTCGAAATGCACCTTTAAGCATTTTATAATAATGCACAATTACCAAATATAACGCATCCGAATATAGTTAAAACAAAACATTACACCGTTTGCGCAAGTGTACAGATTACTAGTGTTATTGAATAAACAATAAATGTATTTAAATAAAGTTTTGGCCACAACAAATGCTCAACTCGTGAAAACACATGTAAATTATCAATGATTACTCATTATATAATAAATTTTCATGGAAATCAATAAACATCTTAGTCGTACTGATAAATTTTCAATTTTGTGTGGTATAATATACGGTTGAATTCACAAGCAATTCATTATTTTATAAAATTGATAATACCGTCCATATTACAGTGTATGCTATCGCACAGATTTGCATTTAAGTATTTCTATATATTCAAGAGCTTTGATTCCAGTTCCGTTTGTATGAACCTAAATAAAACGTTACATTGTTTTCGTATATGAAGTTTATATTGACATTGTAGCACTTGGCGACATATGTACTAATGCGGGAGAGTGTACCGCCACCACTGAAAACTCGGACTGCAAAGAATTACTGGGTCCGAAAGATGTCAATGCGCCATAGGGTACACAAAACAAGGAACATTTTGCAAAGCAGGTACTGTTACTGATCATTATACGATCGATGTTATTAGTTTATCTCTTATTACTAGACACAATGGCTAAACAAAAACCAATCTCGTGGTCATAAATGGATGTGAAAAATGTTAACTGTATTCATTTAAACATTTCTATTTATATAACGAACGTGTCATACGTTTTCTTATATCTATAACAATAACTAAATTGCCACATGTATCCCAGGCCTAGGTACAACCTGTTCAGCGATCACTGATTGCAACAAGACAATAGCTTGCACCGGAACTGTTGGGTCCAAAATCTACGCAATACCGTTAGGGCCATCGTGGTTATCCATTAAAATCCAGAGTGCGACAATGCGATAGTACGATGGCGACAATGCGAAAGTACGATGGCGACAATGCGATAGTACGATGGCGACAATGCAAAAGTACGATTGCGACAATGCGACAATGCGATAGTACGATAGCAACAATGCGATAGTACGATAGTACTATTGCAATATCGCCATCGTACTATCGTATTGTACCATCGTACTATAGCTCATTGGGTCATTGTCGACCTGAAATGGCTTGAAGTCACCCAGGGGTGACTAGAAGCCGATTCTTGTCACCCTAGGGTGACTTCAAGCCGATTCATGTCACCCTGGGGTGACTTCAAGCCGACCGGGTGACTAGAATCGGCTTGAAGTCACCCCAGGGTGTAATGAATTGGCTTCTAGTCACCCCCGGGTGTCTTCAAGCCATTTCAGGTCGACAATGACCCAATCATTATAACGCATTGGGTCATTGTCGACCTGAAACGGCTTGAAGTCACCCGGTGGTGACTAGACGCCGATTCTTGTCACCCTAGGGTGACTTCAAGCCGATTCATGTCACCCTGGGTGACTTCAAGCCGACCGGGTGACTAGAATCGGCTTGAAATCACCCCAGTGTGACGCGAATCAGCTTCTAGTCATCCCCGGGTGACTTCAAGTCATTTCAGGTCGACAATGACCCAATGGGCCATACTATCGCGCTGTCGCCAGCGTACTGTCGCATTGTCACCATCGTACTATCGCACTATCGCTCTCTTGACTTAAATGTGTTACCATGATGGCCCTAACAGAATTCCGTAAAATCATGTACATGCGCGATCGGCTAAACAAAGCATGGAAATTCGTGCAAAGTTCATTACATTAATATAATGTTAACAAATTTAGACTTGTTGCGATATAAGTCGATTTTTTTAGATATTAATACTGATTTGGATAGTATTATATTGTTATTCCATTATTAATTATTATTACATAGAATATATTTAATAGTTGATCTCATTTCATTTATCTCATGAACAATAATCTGGTGGCGATTACTTTATGTATTAAATTGTATTATATTTTAAACGCGTTTGCCGTATGTGGTCAAATCTTAAGAACAATAACAAATTTGGAATAATTATTTCAGCCCTAGGCACAGCCTGTGCGAAAACCGAAGATTGCGACAAGACAACAAATCCGCACTCCAGCTGCCCTCTAACAGGAACCAAAACCTGCAGATGCGACACAGGCTACACACAGCAAAGAGGGATGTGCAAAGCAAGTAAGTCAATTTTATCTTTGACGGTTTGAAAATTATAGATCTGTTTTAAAATAGATTATATATATATTTCGGGATCTCTGAATTAGAAATAGGTCATGGGGTTCCCACTTTAAATACATGTATCTCCATACCCTTTTTTATCCGATATTAACACGAATTAAGGTATATAGGGGTACCTAATATAGTATTATATATAAATACGTCATTTATTTAACGTCTCATACAAGGAAATATATAGCAACATTAATTGCGAGGTATACACAAATTCAATTTCAGACGTGATTGTGGTTTTCGATATAAGACCTTATTGTGACATTTGATTGCATTACCTCCCCTACAATCCCTCATAGTAATTAAAGGTGCCTAGAACGCGGGGTTGTATACAGACCCCTTAAGTATAGTCTGAAAACTACCGAGACCACGTAACTGGCACTATGTATTAGTCTATATATATATATATATATATATATATATATATATATATATATATATACATTATTATATTATAAATGATAACCATTTGTGTTGTTAATAAATGTACTATTATTTGGCTTAATAGATGAACAAGAATGGATTATTTTATGAAAAAGAAGAATGAACAAGAATGGATTACAATTTTTCTGATAACAATAAATATTGAATATGTGGCCAAATTCCAATGGATAATTTGGAATAACTATTTCAGATCTAGACACAGCCTGTGAGGAAACCGCAGATTGCGACACGACAACAAATCCGAACTCCAGCTGCCCTGCAACAGGAACCAAATCCTGCAGATGCGACACAGGCTACACACAGCAAAGAGGGATGTGCAAAGCAAGTAAGTCAATTTGATCTTTGACGGTTTGAAAATTATAGATCTGTTTTAAAATAGATTTACGAAAAAAAAATCATAATATTTTGGAAGTATTGCTATATATATATATATAGTACGATTGCGACAATGCGACAATGCGATAGTACGATAGCAACAATGCGATAGTACGATGAAGATAATTTGAAAGTCATATCGTACTGTCTACATCGTATCATCGCATTGTCGCCATCGTACTATCGCATTGTCCACATTTTTATATCGCATTGTCGTACTGTCGTCATCGTACTATCGCATTGTCGCCATCGTACTATCGCATTGTTGCCATCGTATTGTCGCACTGTCATCATCGTTTTATCGCACTATCGCATTGTAGCATTGTCGCCATCTTACTTCTGCACTGTCACCATTGTTTTGTCGCACTGTCGAGATCGTAATATCGCAATATCGCATTGTCGCCATCATACTGTCGCACTGTCGCCATCGTATTGTCGCACTGTCGCCATCGTACTATTGCAATATCGCCATCGTACTATCGTATTGTACCATCGTACTATAGCTCATTGGGTCATTGTCGACCTGAAATGGCTTGAAGTCACCCAGGGGTGACTAGAAGCCGATTCCTGTCACCCTAGGGTGACTTCAAGCCGATTCATGTCACCCTGGGGTGACTTCAAGCCGACCGGGTGACTAGAATCGGCTTGAAGTCACCCCAGGGTGTAATGAATTGGCTTCTAGTCACCCCCGGGTGTCTTCAAGCCATTTCAGGTCGACAATGACCCAATCATTATAACGCATTGGGTCATTGTCGACCTGAAACGGCTTGAAGTCACCCGGTGGTGACTAGACGCCGATTCTTGTCACCCTAGGGTGACTTCAAGCCGATTCATGTCACCCTGGGTGACTTCAAGCCGACCGGGTGACTAGAATCGGCTTGAAATCACCCCAGTGTGACGCGAATTAGCTTCTAGTCATCCCCGGGTGACTTCAAGTCATTTCAGGTCGACAATGACCCAATGGGCCATACTATCGCGCTGTCGCCAGCGTACTGTCGCATTGTCACCATCGTACTATCGCACTATCGCTCTCTTGACTTAAATGTGTTACCATGATGGCCCTAACAGAATTCCGTAAAATCATGTACATGCGCGATCGGCTAAACAAAGCATGGAAATTCGTGCAAAGTTCATTACATTAATATAATGTTAACAAATTTAGACTTGTTGCGATATAAGTCGATTTTTTTAGATATTAATACTGATTTGGATAGTATTATATTGTTATTCCATTATTAATTATTATTACATAGAATATATTTAATAGTTGATCTCATTTCATTTATCTCATGAACAATAATCTGGTGGCGATTACTTTATGTATTAAATTGTATTATATTTTAAACGCGTTTGCCGTATGTGGTCAAATCTTAAGAACAATAACAAATTTGGAATAATTATTTCAGACCTAGGCACAGCCTGTGCGAAAACCGAAGATTGCGACAAGACAACAAATCCGCACTCCAGCTGCCCTCTAACAGGAACCAAAACCTGCAGATGCGACACAGGCTACACACAGCAAAGAGGGATGTGCAAAGCAAGTAAGTCAATTTTATCTTTGACGGTTTGAAAATTATAGATCTGTTTTAAAATAGATTATATATATATATTTCGGGATCTCTGAATTAGAAATAGGTCATGGGGTTCCCACTTTAAATACATGTATCTCCATACCCTTTTTTATCCGATATTAACACGAATTAAGGTATATAGGGGTACCTAATATAGTATCATATATAAATACGTCATTTATTTAACGTCTCATACAAGGAAATATATAGCAACATTAATTGCGAGGTATACACAAATTCAATTTCAGACGTGATTGTGGTTTTCGATATAAGACCTTATTGTGACATTTGATTGCATTACCTCCCCTACAATCCCTCATAGTAATTAAAGGTGCCTAGAACGCGGGGTTGTATACAGACCCCTTAAGTATAGTCTGAAAACTACCGAGACCGCGTAACTGGCACTATGTATTAGTCTATATATATATATATATATATATATATATATATATATATATATATATATATATATATACATTATTATATTATAAATGATAACCATTTGTGTTGTTAATAAATGTACTATTATTGGGCTTAATAGATGAACAAGAATGGATTATTTTATGAAAAAGAAAAATGAACAAGAATGGATTACAATTTTTCTGATCACAATAAATATTGAATATGTGGCCAAATTCCAATGGATAATTTGGAATAACTATTTCAGATCTAGACACAGCCTGTGAGGAAACCGCAGATTGCGACACGACAACAAATCCGAACTCCAGCTGCCCTGCAACAGGATATCCTGCAGATGCGACACAGGCTACACACAGCAAAGAGGGATGTGCAAAGCAAGTAAGTCAATTTGATCTTTGACGGTTTGAAAATTATAGATCTGTTTTAAAATAGATTTACGAAAAAAAAAATCATAATATTTTGGAAATATTGCTATATATATATATATATATATATATATATATATATATATATATATATATATATATATATATATATATATATATATATATATATATATATATATATATATATATATATACGGGGTCTCTGAATTAGAAATAGGTCATGGGGTTCCCACTTTAAATACATGTATCTCCATACCCTTTTTTATCCGATATTAACACGAATTAAGGTATATAGGGGGTACTTTATATAGTATTATATATAAATACGTCATTTATTGAACGTCTCATACAAGGAAATATATAGCAACATGAATTGCGAGGTATACACAAGTTCAATTTCAGACGTGATTGTGGTTTTCGATATAAGACCTTATTGTTACATTTGATTGCATTACCTCCCCTACAATCCCTCATAGTAATTAAAGGTGCCTAGAACGCGGGGTTGTATACAGACCCCTTAAGTATAGTCTGAAAACTACCGAGACCGCGTAACTGGCACTATGTGGATGGAGATCGAGTAAGCGATAAGAGAGAGAGAGAGAGAGAGAGCGAGAAAGAGAGGAGAGATAGAATGGAAGAGTAGATAGGAGATTAATAGAGTAGTATAGATATATAGACGAGATGATAGATAATGATAGTATAAGAGTTTGTATCTTATATTTTCTATATATATATATACTTATATGGATTTATCTATTCTGTCTAGAGCTATTCTAGATCCGAGACGATAGAGATATGATATGTATAGATATATCAGAGGGCTATGAGAGAGATATTGATATAGATGTATCTCTGTTTAGAAGTAGCTGATAGAGTATATATCTATGATATGTAGATATCTCTCTCTCTATCTCTCCTCTCGCTCTCGTCTATCTCTCTATCTCTCGCTTCTATTATCTCTATCCTCTCTCTTCTCTCTCTCTCTCTCTCTTCTCTCTTCTCTATCTCTCTCTCTCCTCTCTCTCTATATATATATATTATAAATGATAACCATTTGTGTTGTTAATAAATGTACTATTATCGGGCTTAATAGATGAACAAGAATGGATTATTTTATGAAAAAGATAAATGAACAAGAATGGATTACAATTTTTCTGATCACAATAAATATTGAATATGTGGCGAAATTCCAATGGATAATTTGGAATAACTATTTCAGATCTAGACACAGCCTGTGGGGAAACCGCAGATTGCGACACGACAACAAATCCGCACTCCAGCTGCCCTGCAACAGGAACCAAAAACTGCAGATGCGACATAGGCTACACACAGCGAGAAACGAGGTGCAAAGCAAGTAAGTCAATTTTATCTTTGACGGTTTGACAATTATAGATCTGTTTCAAAATAAAAAGTATTCATAATGATTTGGAAATATTGTTATATATTTTTTTTTATTTATATAAAAATGTATTTATATTAGTAATGATAACCTTTAGTGTTGTTAATAAATGAACTATTATTGAGACTTAATAGATGAACAAGAACCAATCTGGCTATAACGAATGCATTACAATTTATTCTGATCACAACGAATATTGAATATGTGGCCAAATGTCAATAGATAATTTATAATAACTACATGTATTTCAGACCTAGGCTCAGCCTGTTCTACGACCACTGATTGTGACACGGCAACTACACATGATGCTGTATGCGACCGTAATGCTGTAAACAAGATATGCGTAATCGGTAAGACGACATGCTTGTACAACTGATATGCATGTATTTTGTAAACAATAATTGAATTGTTCTACATTAATGGCATTGTTCTACTGAAAACTACTGAAAACTACTTGTAAATGGATACATTGGATGTGTATTCATTGCATACATTCTGCAATTCATGTGCTAACGGAGACTGTAGGGGGCGTAAGACGTGTGTCACAGCTTCTATATGCGTGAACGACACGTGCCGATGCAGCACGGGCTACTTTCAGACCCCCTCCAATCGTTGCAGCTATGCGTTTGATAATCCGGGTGGTAATTCGGGTGGTAAGATCACTTCATTGCACTTAAAACTGTAAAAAGGTTTATAATAAGTAAACCAGTTTTAACTGTGTGTTTCAGTTTATTAATAACAACTTCTATAGAAGGAAAAACATGAATGACAAATGTATACTCTCTATAAACGAAAATGGTTTATAATGTTTACGATTCTTATAAGAATAAATAGTATGAAACCTAACAACATGTGCATTCCATGCGACACATAAATACTAAAATTATATACTGATATAATAATGGTTAATCATTGAATACAAATATTTATAAACAATATATCGGAGCGAACTTGCAAAAACTAACAGAGCTATACGCCTTATGAACACGAAATGAAAAGCTTTCTGCTTTTGTTACTTATTGTAATTAATTGTTTAATATGTCATCAATGAAAAATACAAAAACGTAAAACATATAGAAAAAGATAGAAACACAATAATTGGCTTTTTATTGGACTTTGTATTGCAATAAGACAATTGCTGTATAAAAAAAAAGTAGTAATTACAATCAAAACCATAAGATTACGTAATAAATGAAGGTATAATTTATGTTTAAAGAACAAGGAAAATGGTCCAAATTAGTTGATATTTAATCATAGGGTGTGTACAGCGCACTTTAAAAATATCTGTATAATATTTACCCTGTAATATATATATAATTGTGGCAAGCAGTATTTTCATTTATAACCAAATCCTCCGATCATCAAAAAACAACTTTACTTGTATTAGTAAAGATTGTGTAATACAGCGCTGTTTAACAATTATATATTTTTACTTTTTTTTGTTTTAAATTGATATATATACAGAAAGCTAATTATGTCAGTGAAGTTAGAAATACATATTTATTATCACAAATACATTTGCAATAGACGGAAAATATACTAATTGCTATTTCTCCAAGAAAGAAAACAGTTGGGCATCCAAATACATCAATACATTATGTTACATGAAATGCTATATGCTTTCACTCTTGTCTTTTGTCAAATTTATTATATTTCGTTTTTCTGAAAGATAAAATCTTGAATTTGGCTCGCGAGCGCATACCATGCTGTACTGGAGGTTGTGAAACCAGTTTATGTGATAACAGTGTTTTTTTTTCAATTTCAGCGGTGAACGCGATATCGATGCTCCTGCTGTTGACCAGTTGCTACATGGCGAAGTTCTTAAAAAACTGAATGATGTAGCACATGAGCCTGTTTTCAGAAAATTGTTAACATTAAATTATGGTTACAATTTATTGATCGATACACTGATTTAATTAAGGTTTAGAAATTTCCTTCGCGGGAAAAGTATTTCTTGTTTTGTTTGTTTGTTTGTTGATGCTGTGATTTTTTATTTATTCTAAAAGTTGCATTTTCAAATTCTTATACTTTTAATTATTTATTTATGTTATTACAGACATGTGAGTCCCTTGAATTTAAATACTTATACAATCAATATGTGTGTCAAAAACATTAGAGAACAATGATCGCGGCCGTATTAATATCAACGAATTAATAAGTTGAATGATTTCAACCTTTAGTGAGATTGTTATGTACACATTAATATTCTCCATAACGAGCGAATACGTGCCTTAATTACTCTTCGTTTTCCGACACTTACAACTAATTTTTGTTCTTGCCCCAAAATTTACATACGGAAAATATTAAAAAATGTTAGGTGTCCGAAAATTTAGAGACAAAAATTAAATGTCCGAAAAATATAACTATATTAAAATATTAAAGTAACAAATCAATGTACAACAGTGTGTCTACTTTAAAATAAAAACAAATTTACAGCTTTGCTTCCTCTTGCCTGAAATGATACAATACAAAAAAACATTAAACATAACTACTTCCTTAATTGGAATATATCCTTCAAAATGCTTATTGGGAAAGCGATTGTTTTTTTACCGTTATACATGGTTATGCACCCATTTACGCACATGTTAAGGTCCATTGCCCTAAGTCATGCGTCTCCCTGATTTTATGACCTTAGTCCGTTTGTAAAACCCTATGATCTAAGTGTCACAAGATAAGCGATTACAGTGCCGAAATCTGGTAACATAGCGCTGTAAAATATACTGTTCGAAAATTTAGTCATTAAACTTAGGCGGTTGACATATAGAAAAGAACACTTAAACTGCCACATTTCGAACAGTTTCATGTACTTATGACTTGACGGACTTGAAATTAATACGTGTCTCTTGCACGCAGTTGTATTATATACCGACACTGACCTTTTGCTAAAGCTTTAAAATACCAAAAACACTCGAATAAAACCATTCCGACATGCGTAGATTTTTACATCTGAAATTCATTTACCACATTAAGAAATACATCCATTCATTGTTCATCTCTCCAAAACATTAAGATGATTCAAAGTTACTTTCTCATCATAATCATCACCTACCTGACACAAAACAAACACACGCCACTGCAGGAAAAAACGACTCCGGTGTCAACCTTACATTTATCTAATATTAAGACGCGCATTGATGTTGTTGTTGATATGGTATAATGTCGTAAGTTATATTGTAATTTTAATTAAAAGGTGGACGATCAAGTTGCACAATTAACTGTAACCATATTAAAGTATTTATGAACGATACAAAGGATGCAATTTATGGTAAAAGTACGATATTAAAACATACAAAACACAACGAAACGTAATTTAACACGCATTTCTACCGTTTACTACTTTGAGCAATTTAAATACAAAAGATGACGAAAACTGAATGAAGCATGAGAACAAATATGGGAGAATGGATATGCACGATGTCCGGTAAGGGGGAACAAATCTCAAAATGGAGATATGCAATATAAAGCAGTAAAATACGTGTACTGAAATAATGTCTACCAGCACAGCATACAACTTTTTGATATGTATATGACTCTTCATGAATGCGATGAAACAATCGGTCATATAATAGCTAGTGTCCCTGCCTATGTATACGACCTGGGGACCGGACTGTTTCAATAAACATCGTAGCACAAATTTACGATACGATACATTTTTCGATAATGCCTAATTGCTTAAGTCTATATCATATGATTATAAATGTGCAGTACTTAATTAATTACATCGGCATCTTTAGCGCCGCATGGCGAGCTAGTTCGTCTACTTATTAGGAGTACAAAATTCTCTCGTAAGTTGAATTGTCGTACGATGGTTTATGAAACGCCCCCCTGCTGATGTTTTTCTGTAGAATGTATTGTTTACTTACCGTTAAATTGACATGCGTGTTGTTTCTGCCTTTATTACACCGCATGATCACATACGTTACCACAATTTTTACCGAATGTATTACTGAATGCGTAAGAATCAGTTTGCCTAACACTACGGACAAGCAATGCGTTATGAAAAGACGATGTATGTGCCGTAACGAAGACACAGGGCCGGATTAACAACTAGGCTAACAAGGCTGCAGCCTTGGGCCCCCGCTTTTAAAGGGGCCCCTTGCGGCAGACTAGTTTCCTAATGTATAGTCGTTCTTTATTACGCCATTGAACGACTCTAAAGGGAATGCAGTAGAAATTTTCTGTGTCATTTTACAAGTTTCCCGATGTATGTCGAATTGTTACCGTTTAGTTCGCTTTGATTAACTATGCTATCAGTTTTCTTTCTGTGTTGTATATCCATTAAGAACCATTAGTTCCTCTGTTTAGTATACGACTTGCCCGTATGGTCATGCCAACATCTGGACAGGTTTGACGACATTGAAGAGAAGACCAAAGCGTCTGTTGCAATCAACGAATAGTTGGATGCGAATACGCATAAGAAACGGCGGAAACTATTTCGTGACGAGAGTTCGACACCAGATGCAAATTTGGAGTAAGTGCACGCGACAATTTTTAAATTCACACATACGACATGCATAGTTGATTGTCTCATTAATTGTTGAACTTCCCAAGCGGTTGAGCGCATATTCTGGTCTTGACAAACTGTTTGGTTTCATGACATAGTTTGAGTCTCTCACCTTGGATGATCTGCGAGAATGTGCAACGCATCTATTGGAATCTAATCCAGTTGACATTGAGGCGTCTTTTGTTGACGGGCTCGTTCATTCAAAACCATCTTAGAAGCGGACCAAGACAGAACCATCACCCACATAAGTGAACTGTTGAAGTTAGATGGCGGTAAATTACAGACAACTTTGCGATCGCTTTACGAATAATTCCAGTTTATAACTGTCAAGGTAGTCATTTTCAACATAATCACGCGTGAAAAA
>NC_068361.1:76615130-76650130 GCF_020536995.1 Dreissena polymorpha | reverse complement strand
TTCACCAAATAAGCGCAATAGGGCAAATTTTCTTGAAAAAAAACACATTGTAAATTAAACTGTCCAAACATGGTCAATAACCATTATGTCAGAAAATGTAGAGTCACAAAAATAATAACTTCAGCTTAAATTGGGGGTGTCTGAACATTTTGAGTGTCCGAAAATTTGAGTTATTACGGTAGTTCAAATCTGTTTTTTGATTCATTGAAGACTCCCAATCGTTTGAACAGTCGAAATGTACAAACAAGAAAGACTTAACATTCAGAATTCCATTGCTTTCAAAATACTGTCTTCTGCTAGTATCATAATAAATTCATAGATATATTAACATAAACTCCACCTATACACAGTGTAAATTTACCCCAAAAAAAGATCAAATGAGACTTCATTTTTCCCCACAAATGAGTTATCATTCATTTCTTTTCATTCATCTCCATTCATCTTCAAGAATGATAAACTGAGCATTAATTTATTTCCACAAATTCTTTAGTAAGTATTAATGACCCTAACAAATAATAACGTGAGATAAACCCCACAAGCCCAGGCATATCAGCAATGACACTCTCCACCTAAACTAGATTTTTGGTAAGAAGAGACTTCATTTGAACAAAAAAATACCATAAAAACAGAAAGTGTCCTCCTCATAAGTCTGTGTGGATTGCACAGGCTTATCTGGGCCGAAACTTAATGCACATGCATTTAGCCCAGTTTTCCAAGCGCGCTGCTCAATTGTTTCAGAGAGGAGGGTGACCCAGTCCCATACATCACGCCGGCCGGGTTCCAGTTTCTCCTGATGGACACAGGGTCTCAGGTCTGGTACTTCATACTGCAGTACCTTGACATGACAGATGTGAGTACACTGGCACTATAATGCATTCTGTTATAACGTATCCAAAGCCTCAGGCTTATAGAGTAAGTGATTATAGCTCAATTGCATCCAAAGCCTAAGGCTTATTGAGACACTTGTATAAAAAATAATGTTAATATTAGCGTCTCTTTAAGGCCACTGTTTTTTCTTCAGTTTGATATTTGTATTGGCTAATATCTATTCATCAGTAAAATCATGTGCATTACAAAGGAGTGCAATGTATACATCGATGAATATTATAACATGGCTGTGCATCATACATGGGTGTGCGTTATGCATGGTTAAATATGGTCACATTATACATGGTTAATTATGGTCACATTATAAATGGTTAATTATGGTCACATTATACATGGTTAATTATGGTCACATTATACATGGTTAGTTATGGTCACATTATACATGGTTAATTATGGTCACATTATACATGGTTAATTATGGTCACATTATACATGGTTAGTTATGGTCACATTATACATGGTAAATTATGGTCACATTATACATGGTTAATTATGGTCACATTATACATGGTTAATTATGGTCACATTATACATGGTTAATTATGGTCACATTATACATGGTTAGTTATGGTCACATTATACATGGTTAATTATGGTCACAGTATACATGGTTAATTATGGTCGCATTATACATGGTTAATTATGGTCACAGTATACATGGTTAATTATGGTCACATTATTCATGGTTAATTATGGTCGCATTATACATGGTTAATAACAGTTGTGTTAAACATGGTTAATTACAAGTGCATTATACATTGTTAATTACAGTTGAGTTATACATAGTTAATTATGGTAGTGTTATACATGGTTAATAACAGTTGCATTAAACATGGCCTTATTATACACATAGCATTATACATGGTTACTTACGGTCACATTTTACATGGCTATTAATGGTCGTGCTATACATGGTTAGTTATGGTCGCGTTATACATAGTTAATTTTGGTTGTGTTATACATGATTCAATATGGTTTCTTTATGCAAGGTTAATTACAGTTGTGTTATACATGGTTAATTACGGTATATTAAATGTTTCAGTCCCGAGGCCTGGACCTGGTGGAGTGTCTCTCATTGATGTTCCAGCTTAGCTTCTCCACTCTAGGAAAGGTTTGCAGAGTTCCCATAGCATTTATGTTGCTAAGAAAGGCTTATAGTTACCTTAGCATTTCTTTACTAGGAAAGGTTTGTATAGTTACCATTGCATTTCTGTGCTAGAAAAGGTTTGCAGGGTTACCATTGCATTTCTGTATTAGGAAAGGTTTGCTGAGTTATGGAAGCATTTTTGTTGGTTGAAAGGTTTTCACAGTTACGGTAACCTAGCATTTCTGTTCCTTGACCCATGCACACATTATGCATGTGAAATCATTAACATAAACATATACACAATGTATAAGAAAGAATGTTGAACTTATGTTCCTTGGAAACCAAACCGGGCTTAAGTAAATGTCTTTTACAATATGTATATGTCAACCATTAAAACTTTGTCATATGTCTACTGGCTCATTCGTAGAGGCTATGAAAAATGGAACAAATATTTTCAATTGTGTGTATGTTTAGTCGGTACAAAATTACAAGGAAAATGGAAAATGAAAATCAGTGTCAGTCAAATTGTTTCCCCATCAATTCACTGTCAGACTCTATGATAAAACTATCTGCATTACCAGTACCATGCATGTTTAAAAAAATAACAATAAAAACGTTTATTTGCCTAGTAACTCTTATAATGAGGAAAATGATTTCCTTGAAAACGGAAACAATATATTTAATGATTGATAACCATTATTTGCCACAAAAAAGAGGAAAACAAATATCAATATAAAATTTATGATAGGAGTAAATGCTATCAATCATGTTACCATGGTTACCATTTATTGCAGGATTATAGCACGGAAGGCATGAGTGATGGTCAATCACGGTTTCTGCAGCATCTTAGAGAGTTTGGACTGGTATACCAGAGAAAGGTGACGAATCACTAACATTGTTGTTAAAGCTTTCTATACAAATATTGTCATATAAAAATGCTGTTCAAGAGAATGATTTCTCAATCATATAACTGGTTTTCTCCACTTCTTATTCAAACTGCAAATCAATGTTGCGAGTCAAAGACTATTTCTGGTCAAAGACTATTTCAAGGTGAAATGTTTTTGTGAATCCTGTAGTTTTAAGCGTGGTAAGTTATATTTTGTTGTCAGTTATTTCTCAAATAAAACTCTTGATTGTTCTGTATTTTGTACAATTATATTTTTCACGTAAAAAATCTTAACTCACAATTTTTACACCATCACCCAAAGAGTTTGAACTAGTCCACATCTGGAAAGTGTTGTGGCTTTGTTTTCTTTTTGGTGGTCATTTGGCCATGAAACTTTATTTCCATCCACGCAGTTATCCTAGCCTATGATATTTTTATGTCCCCCACCACTAAAGTGGATGACATAATGTTTTTGCCCTGTCTGTTGGTTTGTGTGTTTGCACCAACTTTAACATTTGCAATAACTTTTGCAATATTGAAGATAGCAACTTGATATTTGGCATGCATGCGTATCTCATGGAGCTGCACATTTTGAGTGGTGAAAGGTCAAGGTCATCCTTCAAGGTCAAAGGTCACATATATAGCTTCAAAGCGGCGCAAAAGGGGACATAGTGTTCAGGACATAGTGTTTCTGACAAACACATATCTTGTTTGTCACTTCTTCAGACACTTTTAAAAAGCAATTTAGTTGAATCATGTTGCAAATATTGTTCTTGCTTGCCGGTTTCATTGATTAATCAAAGATGAATTGTTATTACATGAGTTTAGCAATTTATAATGATAAAATATATAAGGATCAATGCATTACTACAAGTAAGTCGATGTCTCCTGTAACTAATTGTATCAGTTAGCTTTATGGCGATTTTCATTAGTAGCGTATATAAACCCTTTCCCACATAGAAGCCAAGTGAAAATTGCTATGTGCAAACAGCAGAAAACCAGAACAGCCTGTGAGTAACTCGAAGTCTGTTCAGGTTTGATGCTGTTTGCTGCTCATCAGTATCTAAGGGTGTGAAATGAATCCTTAAAAACTTGAATGTAGTAAGAAAGGCCTTCAATTTAAATTAACTATCTAAGGGACTACAAACCCATCAAAATACGTACCTTAGTGGTAAAGTGTTATGTGAACACCTATTGTATGTACCATGATTTTAACATTTGTAGAGGAAGGAAAAGCGATATTACCCCACTCGGTTAGCTATCAATCTAGCGTCAGGATTGTCAGGAATAGTAACGGACTCTCACAGACAAGGGTATATTGTTGTGGAAACCAACTACAGACTCTATGCTTACACAGGTTTGTATGGAGGAAGAGATGGTTGTGGGGCATTGGCTACTAATTATCAGGGTATATTTTTTGAAAATGCTCGTAGATTTGTAGTCCGCAGTTTTGTATATTGTTTGCCTGTAAAAAATGTGTTCTAGTTGAATTTCCATACATTATAAAAATCAGAATAGTGTTATGATTTGTTTGTAAATATTTAATTTTTGGCTTATATATCTGGATTTATAACATGCAATCCTACAGTCAGCTTTTGAATATGCCATTTTAGCTTGTTTTATTGCAAATTTACTTTACAGATAATTAAAATATGCCTTTTCACCTTAGGGGTTTACAGTAAAATGTTTACATGTACTTAAGAGAGTGAGTTACTTTTAACATTTATTTGTCTTAAGTGAAAAATGGTCTGGCAATCAATAAGTCAATAATTGCTGATTGTTTAAATGCACAAAATATAGTTTAACAAACAATTACATAATATCAAACTATCAATTGTAATCCTTATTTCATGTATATGCATATGGAACAACCCCAAGGGCGTACCTAGGCATACGGCAGTACGCCCGTGCATATAATTCAGTTTCAAACTTAAAAAAATGAAAACTCAAAATTCGAAAAATGCAATAAAAAGTAAGGGCTAAGGGGGGGGGGTGTTTTAATTATTTAAACGAGCAAACAAGACGTCCACTTTTAGAAAATAACAGTGGGTACAAAACACAACACAGTATCAACTCCAATCGCTAATCGTTCGTGCGTATTGCTGAAATAGCCTCAGGAACGCCCCTGAACCCAATAAAGAGGATACAATGAAAAATAACAATTAAAATAATAAAATAATGTTGTCTCAGCAATTAATTACCAGAATTCAATTAAACTGTATGGGAAGCTTCACTACCAAGAGGAGATGCATATTATCAGCTGGTTCTGGTCGGATGATTTTTCACAGAGTTTTGGCCCTTTGAAATTTTCCATTAACTGTACATACAGTGCAATGCTTGTCCGGGCTATTTCTCAGGAACTAATTACTGGAATTCAATGAAACTTTATGGGAAGCTTCACTACCAAGAGGAGATGTGCATATTATCAGCTGGTTCTCATCGGATGATTTTTCACAGAGTTATGGCCCTTTGAAATTTTCCATTGTACATATAGTGCAATTCTTGTCCGAGCTATTTCTCAGCAACTTATTACGGGAATTCAATGAAACTTTATGTGAAGCTTCACTACCAACAGGAGATGTGCATATTATCAGCCGGTTATGGTCGGATGATTTTTCACAGAGTTATGGCCCTTTGAAATTTTCTATAAACTGTACATGTAGTGCAATTCTTGTCCAGGCTATTTCTCCCCAACTACTGACTGGAATTCAGTGAAGCTTTATGGGAAGCTTAACTACCTTGAGGAGATGCCCATGTTATTTGTGGGTTCTGGTTAGATGATTTTTTTAGAGAGTTATGGCCCTTTGAAATATATAAGTTGCTAAACCATCCATCATATTATTTTGTCCAAAGTTATGCCCCTCAAGACGTTTCCTTTTATCTGAATATATAGTGCAATATTGTGACAAAAAAACCTTTGGGGAGCATCACCTGTCTCCGACGGTTTCTTGTTAGAACATGGCTCCATTTGTTCCAGAATCATCACTTAACATCGCTTTACTGGCGTTATTTTCTGAGATGTTGTACCGCTTTCCAAACATGGCGGTGGCAAACTTGACCAGGGACAGCGTGAGAGCAGCTCTAATAAGAGGCATCACAGCAGAGCAGGTTTGGTATTGGAAGATTGCCATGCGATATTGAGATTGAACTGTTATCAGTAATTTTGTTGTGTAAACAGATTGTAAGATTTCTCTGTTGAGATTGAACTATTATCAGCATACTGCTGTTTTTCTCTATATGGGTAACTTGTTATTCCAATTAGATTGCACTTTTAAAAGTGTTTTTTTTTATTTCTCTATATAGAATATGATTGCAAGATCTCTCTATTGGAATTGATTTGTTATAAGCATACTATTGTGTTTCCCAATAAAGATTATCATATAGATTATAAAATAACTCTAGTAAGATTTCACTCTTACAAACGTTCTTTTGTTGTTGTTTTTTTAGCTCCACTGGCCAGAGGCCAGCGGGGCTTATGTAATGGTCCTGTGTCCGTTGTGCGTGCGTTAACTTTTTCTTTAAACATCTTCATCTCCTAAACTACAAGTCCAATTCTGATCAAACTTCTCACAAATGTTCCTGGGGTGAAGCTCTTTCAAATTTGTTCAAATTATGGCCCGGGGGTCAATAAATTGAACATATGCTTATAAAAAGCCTATTGTGTGCAAAAATCTTCTGGCCCATTATCATTGTGCCTATTTCTACCAAATTTGGTATGTATTAAAGTCTTTAAGTTCTCTACCAAGTTTTTTCAAATAATGCCCCTGGGGTCAAATTTGACCCTGCCCCGGGGGTCACAAAAATGAACATATGCTTAAATAAGGCCTATTTTGTGCAAACTTTAGAAATCTTCTTGTTCATAATTATAGAGCCTAGGGCTACTAAATTTGGTATGTAGTGACATCTAATAGTCCTGTACCAAATTTGTTCAAATTGTTCCCCTGGGCTCAAATTTGACCCTGCCCCGGGGTCACAAAACTAAACATATGCTTGTATAAAGCCTCTTTTGTGCAAACTTTAAAAATCTTCCTGTCCATAACCATTGGGCTTAGGGCTTCCAAATTTGGTATGTAGTGACATCTTATAGTTCTCTACCATGATTGAATGAAGGAACTTTCATTAATCTTGTAGAACATGCATAGATTTTATCATCAGCATCTTAAAATATGTGAAATAGAAAGAACGACAATATCTTTTGGAGAGATAAATGTACCTACGGTATAAGCAAAGGACCTGTGCGACAATTCCCGGGTCTGTTTATTTAACACCACAGTAACGTTTTCCATATATAAAAATGCTCACCCTTCCAACTTTAAGCGCCCAGTGGGACGAGGGATAGAAAGAGAAAGTCACATGCTTGAGTTCATTTCAACCCATGCGCATTGCACGCTTTTTTCGCATAAAAAACAATGGAGCGATACAGGGCCATCATGGCCCTCTTGTTCTATATAGATAGCAAGATTAAACTGCTGCAATTGAACTGATTAAAGCATGCTTTTGTGTTTCTTTTTATACTGGTAGATTGCAAAGCTGCACTTATTAATTTCAATACATTGTCAGTAATAAAATATAAGTTAGGCACAATTGGTTTCAAATGAAGTGGCTATTTTTATTGTCCCCTACCGGTTTCACCGGAGGGGACTTATGGTTTGCGCTCTGTCAGTCAGTCACACTTTTCTGGATCCTGCGATAACTTTAAAAGTTCTTATATTTTTTCATGAAACTTGAAACATGGATAGATGACAATATGGACATTATGCACGTCATTTCATTTTGTTCCTACGTCAAAAATTATGGTTGCTATGGCAACAAATAGACTAGAAATACTGCTGAAAATGGTGGTTTTCTGGATCCTGCGATAACTTTAAAAGTTCTTAATATTTGTTTATGAAACTTGAAACATGGATAGATGGCAAACACAATCACAACCCATTAAGAAACATGGCGACCTTTATAACTGGTGACATGGGGGAGTTGTTGAAAGCAAATTGATGTCTTTTGCCTGTGTGACGAGCAAATTTCTGCCCAATGAAATCGCTATCAACATCAAACCATTGTTTTGAACAGGTTCAAGTTGTTACATGTACAATAACATTGGCGTCTTGCAATCTAATAGATAATTTTGTACTTTTCCCTGTTCAAACAAAAAATCTACTCAACCTGTAGAATTATCCTTGAAATTTCTAAACATCTGGTCTTAAGCGACACCTCAGAACTAGTATTGGTTCATTTTTGAATGCTATGCCAAAAAGAAGTGGAGCTCGTGATTAACGGCCTTGCTATAGAAATTTAATGATCTTCTTTCTTTTTGTAACATAAATATGAATGTATCACCAATACATGTTTTATGTATATATTTTCAGATCATAAGTTTCCTGAAGTCACATGCACATTCTGAGATGGTAAAACAGGTGAGTTGTTAGTACTAGTTGAAACCTGGAGACCTATTTAAGTAAACGTGTTAGTGAGTTATGACGCATAAGCAGATCAGTTTCAAATACAAACAGAGATATTTATTTATAAGTGATAAATACCTTACACAGGTTTTTTGACCCCAATTTGTATACACATAGCTTTTATAAATTAAAACCTTATATCCATTAATAGAATGTGTTAGAACACAAGGTCAAATATTTAAGCAGTGACACGTGAAAATGGGTCTTAACCCTTTATCACTTAGATATGTATTTTCACACATTTGTAGTGCCTTTGAAATTTATATTTAATTTAAGACCTTTCTTACAAGATTCTAGTTTTTAAGGCTTCATCTCCAAACCTTAGATACTGATGAGAAGCAAACAGCATAAAACCTGAACCGACTGCGAGTTACTTGCAGGCTGTTCTGGTTTTATGATGTTTGCACATAGCCATTTCCACTAAGTGACTTTGGCTCTGAGTGGGAAAGGGTTAAGCAATATGTAGCCAGAGACCAGCCTGGGTCATTTAATGTTACACAATATTAACTTGACACTATAGTAATTTATTGTTACTGAGGCTTTATCCCAGTCCGAACAGACTTATCAGTAAGGGTGTAATGGTACTCCGTGGGACGGTATATTGTAATAGTCTACCTCGGTACGGTTCACGATATGCCTCCAAGTCCGTATGGTACGGCATTTTCCATAACGCATATCAAGTGAAGTAACTGTAATTCGCCCGAAAAAAAAGGCAGAAGTTGAATTGAAATCACCTCTAGCGAGCTTCAAATAAAAAATATGGAAGCATTTTATGTTATCAGTAAGAAAGTGGTAGGTGTTTATTTCGTATAAACATTTGCTTTATATCACGACTTTAGTCGCTACGAATTTCCTAAGCAGGAGCTGTAATTTTGTGATTCCGCTGAGAATTTGGTAAATTCTTTGAAACCATTAATATTAAATTTCAACCACTCAAAAATGTGCTGTGTCGCCTACATCACGAAACAAGGATTGCACTTGGAGTTTTTTTTACGGCATAAGCAAAGATAGCCAGTTCAACTAGTAAACACGTTTTATTTTTAAGTTTAATAATCTATTGAAGTAAAAGAAACATAAAGCAGTCCGTATTTTTGTTCATGTTTAATCAAAGTTTTAGATTTGTAAATAATAATAACTAATTGTCAATTTGTGTACTTTCATTACATATGGTATTTTGTATATTTTATGACACATATGTAGAGGTCTTTAAATAAAATTGAAAAATGGTTTAAAATGGTTTTTATGTTGTTTCCATCTGACAATACGTATTGTATCGTACACACTGTACCACGATACGCATGGTATCGTAAGGTGAGCCTGTCGTGACACCCTTACTTATCAGGCATGATTTTGTCTGCTTTTATGATATTTTATGTTTAAAGAAAATCTCTTTGTAGCAAAAATCGAGTTTAGGCGGAAAGGGTCGTCCCTGATTAGCCTAGGTTGACTGAACAGGCTAATCTGGAACGACACTTTACACACATGCTTTAAACCCCTTTATCACAGAGCACGGCCCAATTACATGATTGACAGCAAGTTAAGAAATTACTGAAATAAAATAAGAGGGATTGATTAAAAGAAAAAAAGTTTCATAATTACAAACAAGCTAAACAAAAAAATCAAACCAAATTTACAACCCCTTTATTTCAGACGCCATCACTGCCTCCAACCATCGTAGATCAGGTGCGTCTATGGGAGCTGGAGAGGGACAGGTTCAAGTTTGACGACGGAGTTTTGTACAGTCAGTTCCTGTCGCAAGCAGATTTTGAAAAACTCCGTGACTTTGCAAAGGTAACTGGCATGTTCAATATAAACTAATTAGTATGAAATGTAATTCCTTCTGTCAAGTCAAATGGTCATAGTAAGATTGCTTTAACATATAGAGAAGAATCCAGGTATCTCTTTGATCTATCTGATTTTCTCTTCGCTGTAGTCTAAATAACAATAAATTACGCCTAATACTGTGAAACCAATGTTATATGTCAAGTCAAATGGTCATAGTTAGATTGCTTTAACATATCTTTTTGATCTTTCTGATTTTCTCTTTGCTGTAGTCTAAATAACAATAAATAATGCTAATACTGTGAACCAAATGTTATTTGTCTGAAACAAGTTTTCCTGTATTTTAGTCAATGTAAAGCAAAGTGAAAATGGCTATATGCAACTAGAATAACACCAGAAAAGCCTGCGAGTAACTATAGCAGTCTGGTCAGGTTTTGTGCTGTAAGCTGCCTATCAGTATCCGTTGGAAATGCAACCTTAAAAACTTGAATCTTATAAGACAGTTATTTGATGGAAAAAGATTGGATTTTTTAAGGGCTTAAAAATCCATGAAAATGTGTATCTATGGAGAAAAGGGTCACTATTACAGGAGCAAGGTGTGTTGGTCTGGGACAACACCAACAAGAGAGTGATGGTGGTCTCCAGAGCGGGTCATGACTCAGTGAAGCGGTTCTGGAAACAGCAGAAGAACTCTTGATGTCGGAAAAACAGAAACTGGCAACCATAGTATATATGATTCTAAATGAATGAAAAAAAGAGGAAGGTTACTACTCATCGGTTAGGCTTTGATGTTTTGGATTTTTTTACCCCCCGAAAATCTAACTATTTGTAGCAACTAATGGCAAATGCTTCTTGTATGTAAAGAGTATAGTAGGTACATGATTTGTGGTGAACTGTCCTACAGTTTGATATGGGCTTTGGTAGTTAAATTAACTTATGAAAGATGCTATCATAAGTGAAGGAAACTTGAGATAACTGAAAAAACAACAGTAAATGGATTGCTTTTACAAGTTGTGTTTTGTTAACAAAATGCTTGTAGCCCAGAGGGGTTTATTGATATGTTCATGCATATCAGTCTTGTGGTTTTGTTATGAATGTTTTCTTATTGTCCTAAACTGTTGATAAAATGAACACAACTGAGGCATTCTAGGTATATACATGAATATGTATGCTGAATTTCGTACCTGTTGTATATACAATCGCTTTTCCTTAATGGTATTGCATGTTTGTGTATATATAGTTATTGTTTGTAAAAAATAGATATCTACAATGCACACAAAAAAAGGAATTTTGTTCAAAAAATAAATACCAAAATCTGTCTGCAATAAATTTACACAAGATTTCGTGAATTCATAAGTGGACGAAAAAGGTCCTGGTCAGATTGCACAGGCTAGACTGCACTTTGCTGGTCGCATAAGGCATAGGACTGAACTTCGCATTTCACTGCTTGTATGCTACCGCAAATGACTCTCATATTTAGAACACATGTAGCTTGCAACAGTCATGACGCTCGCTTAAAGGTCGCTCACTCGAAGGTCAAAGCCACAGAACGCACTTGAGGTATTTGGCTACAATGATAGAAGATGTTTGTGTGCAGCCATTTTTTTGATTGCGTATGATGTCTCTCCGATATTTAAATTGGTACAAATCATTGCAATACAACATGTCATGTGAACCGTCTATGAAGTGGCTTTTATGCCAAGTGGATGCTTGCTTTAAAGCTTAGGTCAAAATTATGAAATAAGCACAATGCGTTACAACAGTTTCAAAGGAACATAAAATGAATATACTTAATTAATTATACCCCCAACTCCATTGATGGTAGGTAGTGGTAAAGTAGCAATGGAGGACTATCCCTCTGTCCATAGACACAAATTTGTCCTGGGACGTTCGGCCACACGTATTGTGTGTCAGGCTATTAAGTTGTCCATTAGTTCTTTGTTATCATCTTATGATATAAATTACAAATGTTTTGCCTTTTTTTATTTTAGACATTCTATAATATAATGTGCTTTGTTTATTTTGTATTTGATATACAGCCTATTTATAAAACTATTTACAAGCCTTATGCGTCATTTTCCAGTTAGCGGGTAGTTAACGGCTAGTTTAAGGGCCCCTTTCGGATAAACAAAAGTTATCCCCCGGAAAAGACCTACCGGTAATGCAAGCTGACCAGCCGCCGACTGCCTATCGGGCTGAACTCGTTTCGGCCGGAACTTTTAATTAGGGTCGGCCGTGCATGCATCCTACTTAGCTTATTTCTCGTATGCGTCATTTTCCAGTGAGCTCGTATGTTTATTTAAGGGCCCCTTTCGACCAAACAAGAGTTATCCCCCGGAAGCGACCAAGTGCACGCTGACCTGCCGTCGACTGCCTGTCGGGCTGACCTAATTTCGGCCGGGACTATCAGGTGCAACTTATTTAGCGTAGTACGCGTCATTTTGCCTGTAAGTGGGTATGCCCCTTTTAAGGTCCCCTATCAGACAAACACGAGTTATCCCCCGGAGGCGACCTAGTGCACGCTGACCTGCCGTCGATTTCCTGTCGGACTGACTTAATGAGGATCGGAGACAGTTGCAGCCTATTTAGCGTATTACGCATTATTTTGGCTGTGAATGAGTATGTCCCTTTAAGGTCCACTTTCATACGAACAAGAGTTTTCCCCGGAAGCGACCTAGTGAACGCTAACCAGCCGTCGACTGCCTATCGTGATGAACTAGTTTCGGCCGGGACTCTTAATCAGGGTCGGCCGTGCATGCACCCTATTAAGCATATTTCTCGTATGCCCCATTTTCCATTGAGCGGGTATGCTCCTTTAAGGACCCCGTTCGACCAAACAAGAGTTATACCCCGGAAGCGACCTAGTGAACACCGACCTTCCGTCGACTGCCTGTCGGACTGACCTAGATTCGGCCGGGACGTTTAATTAGGGTCGGAGTCAGGTGCTGCCTATTTAGCGAATTACGCGTCATTTTGCCTGTGAGTGGGTATGTCCTTTTTAGGGCCCCTTTCGGACGAACAAGAATTAACTCCCGGAAGCGACATAGTGCTAGCTGACTAGACGTCGATTGCCTATCGGGCAGAACTAGTTTCGACCGGGACTTTTAATAAGGGTCGGCCATGCATGCAGCCTATTTAGCCTATTTCTCGTAGGCGGCATTTTCCAGTGAGCGGGTATGCTCCTTTAAGAGCCCCTTTCGGCCAAACAAGAGTTATCCCCCGGAAGCGACCTAGTGCACGCTGATCTGCCGTCGACTGCCTGTCGGACTCACATAACTTCGGCTGGGACTTTGAATTATCGTCGGAGTTAAATAGGCCTATTAAGCGTAATACTCGTATACTTCATTTTTAGTGAGTTTGTATGCAACTTCAAGGGCCTCCTTTCGGACAAACAAGAATTATCCCCAGGAAAGCACCCTGTGCAAGCTCACCTCCCTTCGACTGCCTGTCTGGATGAACTAGTTTCGGCCAGGACTTTTAATTATGGTCGGCTGTGCATGCAGTCTATTTAGCATATTTCTCGTATGCGTTATTTTTCAGAGAGTAGGTATAGCCATTTAAGGGCCCCTTACAGCTAAACAAGAGTTATACCCCGGTAGCGACCTAGTGCACGCTGACCTGCCGTCGACTGCCTGTCGGGCTGAACTAGTTTCGTCCGGGATTTTTAATAAGGGTCTGATTTAGGTGCAGCCTATTAAGCGTATTACGCGTCATTTTGCCTGTTAGTGGGTATGCTCCTTTAAGAGCCCATTTCGGAAGAACAAGTGTTAAACCCCGGTAGCGACCTAGTGCACGCTTACCAGCCGTCGACTGCCTATTGGACTGAACTAGTTTCGGCCGAGATTATTAATTAGGGTCTGATATAGTTTCAGCCTAGTAAGCGTATTACACGTCATTTTGCCTGTTATTGTGTATGCTCCTTTAAGAGCCCATTTTCGAAGAACAAGAGTTTTACCCCGAAAGCGACCTAGTGCAATGTGACCAGCCGTCGACTGCCTATCGGACTGAACTAGTTTCAGCCGCGACTTTTAATTAGTGTCGGCCGTGCATGCAGCCATTTAGCCTATTGCTCGTATGCCTCATTTTCCAGTGAGCGGTTATGCCCCTTTAAGGGCCCCTCTCGACCAAACAAGATTTATCCCTCAGAAGCGACCAAGTGCATGCTGACCTGCCGTCGACTGCCTGACCTAGTTTCGGCCGGGACTTTTAATTAGTGTCGGAGTCAGGTGCTGCCTATTTAACGAATTACGCGTCATTTTGCCTCTTAGTGGGTATGCCCCTTTAAGGACCCCTTTCGGACGAACAAGAGTTATCCTCCGGAAGCGACCTAGTGAATGCTTATCTGCTGCCGACTGCCTATCGAGCAGAACTATTTTCGGCCGAGACCTTTCATAAAGTTCGGTCGTGCATGCAGCCTTTAAAGCCTTTATCTCGTATACGTCATTTTACAGTGAGCGCGTATGCCTCTTTAAGGGCCCCTTATGGCCAAACATGTGCTATCTCCCGGAAGCGACCTAGTGCACGCTAAATAGCCGTTGACTGCCTATCGTGCTGACCTAGTTTCAGCCGGGACTTTTAATAAGGGTCGGAGTCAGGTGCAGCCTAGTCAGCGTATTACGCGTCAGATTTCCTGTAAGTGGGTATGTCCCTTTAAGGTCCTCTTTCTAGAGTTATCTAGAAACTAGTGTTATCTCCCGGAAGCGACCTAGTGCAAGCTTACTAGCCGTCGACTGCCTATCGGGTTGAACTACTTTCGGCCGGGATTTTTAATAAGGGTCGGCCGTGCATGCAGCCTATTAAGCCTATTTATCGTATGCGTCATTTTCCAGTGAGCGGGTATGCCCCTTTCAGGACCCCTTTCGGCAAAGTAAGAGTTATCCCCCGGAAGCGATCTAGGGCACGCTGATCTGCCGTCGACTGCCTGTCGGGCTGACCTAGTTTTTGCCGGGACTTTTAATAAGGGTCGGAGTCAGGTGCAGCCTTTTCAACGTTTCACGCGTAATTTTGCCTTTAAGTGGATATGCCCCTTTAAGGGCTCGTTTCGGACGAACAAGAGTAATCCCCCGAAAGCGAAAACGTGCACGCTGACCAGCCGTCGACCGCCTATCAGACTGAACTACTTTCGGTCCTGATTTTTAATTAGGGTCGGCCGTTCATGCAGCCTATGTAGCCTATTTCTCGTATGCGTCATTTTCCAGTGAGCGGGTATGCCCCTTTCGGGACCCCTTGCGGACAAACAAGAGTTATCCCCCAGAAGCGACCTTTGTGCATGCTGACTACCCGTCGACTAGCAGTTGAGCTGACCTAGTTTCGGTCGGGACGTTTAATTGGGTCGGAGTCAGGTGCAGCCTATATACCGTTTTACGTTATATTTTGTCTTTGAGTGGGTAAGCCCCTTTCAGGGCCCCTTCCGGACGATAAAGAGTTATCCCTCGCAAGCGACCTAATGCACGCTTACCAGCCGTCGACTGGCTGTCGAGCTGAACTAATTTCGACTGGGAATTTTAATAAGGGTCGACTGTCCATGCAGCCTATTAAGTCTTTTTCTCATATACGTCATTTTACAGTGAGCGGGTATGCCCCTTAAATGGCTCCTTATGGCAAAGCAAGAGTTACTAGTATCCCCCGGAAGCGACCAAGTGCACACTGACCAGCCTTCGACTGCCTATCGGGCTAACCTTGTTTTGAAATAGACTTTTAATTGGGGTCGAAGTCATGTGCAGCCTATTAAGCGTATAACGCGCAATTGTGCATGTGTTGGGTATGCCGTTTTAAGGGCCCCTTTCGACCAAACAAGATATATTCCCCGAAAGCGACCTAGTGCACGCCGACAAGCCGTGGACTGCCTGTCGGGCTAAACTAGTTTCGGACGGGACTTTTAACAAGGGTCGGCCGTGCATGCTGCCTATTTAGCATATTTATTGTACGCGTCATTTCCCAATGAGCGGATATGACCTTCTAAGGGCCCCTTTCGGACAAACAAGAGTTATCCCCATGAAGCGACCTAGTGCACGCTTACCTGCCGTCGACTGCCTGTCGGGCTGACCTAGTTTCGGCGGGACTTTTGATTATTGTCGGACTTGAATGCAGCCTATTGAGCCTGGTTCTTGTGTGCGTCATTTCCCAGTGAGCGGGTATGTCCCTTTAAGGACCTCTTACGGACAAACAACAGTTATCCCCTGGAAGCGATCTAGTGCACGCTGACCAGCTTTCGACTGCCTATCGGACTGACCTAGTTTCGGCCGGGACTTTTAATTATGGTCGACCTTGCATGCAGCCTATTGAGCCTGGTTCTTGTGTGCGTCATTTCCCAGTGAGCGGGTATGCCCCTTTAAGGACCTCTTACGGACAAACAACAGTTATCCCCTGGAAGCGACCTAGTGCATGCTGACCAGCCGTCGACTACCTATCGGGCTGAACTAGTTTCGGCCGGGACTTTTAATTAGGGTCGGCCGTACATGCAGCCTATTAAGCCCTTTTTAGGTATATGTCATTTTACAATGAGCGGGTATGTCCCTTTAAGGGCTCCTTATGGCCAATCAAGAACGCTGACCAGCCCTAAACTGTCTATCGGGCTGACCTAGTTTTGACTGGGACGTTTAATTAGGGTCGAAGTCAGGTGCAGCCTTTTAGCGTATAACGCGTCAATTTGCCTGTAACTGGGTATATCTCATTAAGGCCCCCTTTCGGACGATAAAGAGTTATCTCCGGCAAGCGACCTAGTTCACGCTGACCAGCCGTCGACTGCCTATTGGGCTGAACTAATTTCGGCCGGGACTAATTATAAAGGTCGGCCGTGAATGCAGCCTATGAAGCCTATGTATCGTATGCGTCATTTTCCAGTGAGCGGGTATGCCCCTTTAAAGGCCCCTTATGGCCAAAAAAGAGTATGCCATTTTAAGATCCTCTTTCGGACAAACAAGAGTTATCCCCCGGAAGCGACCAAATGCAAGCTGACCAGCCGTCGACTACCTATCGGGCTGAACTAGTTTCGGCCGGGACTTTTTATTACGGTCGGCTGTATATGAAGCCTATTTAGCATATTTCTCGTATACGTCATTTTCCAATGAGCGGGTATGCCCCTTTAAGGGCCCCTCTCGGGAGAAGCTCAGTTATCCCCCGGAAGCAACCCAGTGCACGCTGGCCAGCCATCGACTTCCTATCGGGCTGAATGAGTTCCGGCCGAGACTTTCAATAAGAGTCGGCCGTACCGGCAGCCTATTTAGCCTACTTAGTATTTCTCGTATGCGTCATTTCCCAGTGAGCGGGTATGCCCCTCTATGGGTCCCTTTCGGACAGACAAGAGTTATCCACCGGAAGCGACCGAATGCACGCTGACCTTCCGTCGACTGCGTGTCGGGCTGACCTAGTTTTGGCCGGGTCTTTTAATTAGGGTAGGAGTCAGGTGCAGCCTATTTAACGTATTGCGCGTAATTTTAACTTCACACACGTGCTTTCGTATTGGAATGCGCATACCAATTATTATTTTTGTCAACGTTTGAAAACATTAAATGGCAGTCATTATCAAACATTTGCTTTGCTTATACACACGTGTTTCGATGACTTTCTACATACAAACGTTCCTAAAAAATACTACTACTACTACGTTTAAATTACAATCTCGTTGTATCACATTTCAAAAAATTAGGCGCCTTTGAACGTGCACTCTGGCATGAAAATGGCGCTAGATACATCCGGTAAATAGTAATAACTACGAAAATACCTGTGTTTGTTCTGCTGTATTATTCACGCTTACAGTTTAAAGCTGTATGTCATTTCGGTATATCATGTTAATCTGTTGCTTGATAGTTGTTGTTTAAGTTGATTGGATTGTTAACAGCAAATACGTGCGAGCACTGCATTTCAATAGTCTTATATCTATGATATAGTATATATATATATATATATATATATATATATATATATATATATATATATATATATATATATATAGATGTGTAAGAAATAAATAATTTCGCAAAAAAAACAACGTATTCTGTAGCTTCAATACGTCAGATGTTAATTTACCGAAAAGTTAGCTCCTCCCATAAGCGAAACAAGAAATATCTTTAAAAAAGATATACGGCGTAAATAGTTTAATGAATGAGATCAAGGATAGCGAATGTCTTTTTCTGTGCAGTTCTTAGCTGCATCACACGCAGTACGGGATGTTACGGGGAGTTTTCACGGCTTATTTTACATTATACAGTCAGTTTATCTATTCCGGCTCCTGTCCGATTCCGACATATTTCTAGATTGAATGGCTGGTACGGAGAGAGTATGTTTAGAAACTTAATTTTGTCTGTTGTTTCATGTAAAGTAATTATTTCTTTGTCTACTGAATGGATGTTTACAAAATGTATGAACTCTTGGTCTGCCAGCGCTTGGATTTCCAAAACGAGGCTTCAGATCGGTTGAATTTCCGGCGCGTTTTTTCGGACGTCTGAAAAGTCGGTGGACAACATTTGTGAGGTTTACCGCATTAAGTTTAGTGGCGTGTAACCTTGTTTGTTGAGTCAATTCGATTCGGTATAACTTTAGTTTATCGTTTGGCTTCCGTTCTTCAACGGCGTGATCTCGCAGCCTTTTCAGGCGTATAATACTGTTTGTACAAGCTGTATACCACAACAGTGTACGTATAATTATTGTATACCCCAAGCCAGTTATTCTAAATTAGCACTTTCATATATTTATTCAGTATAAGTCATTTTTACAGTTTTGATGATGTTTTCGTACACGTGACGTTACGTACCAAGCTTTTTGAACATTTGTTCTAGTATTATTACTTTTATGTAATGAAAACTCTTTTTGATAGTATAAATTAATGTCACTGATATTAAGGGTTAAACGTTAAAATAATTGTGTGAATGTGAATCTGATTGATATCTTATATCATTGTGTTTCAGTCTAAACCTGTGAATAGTATCATGAATGGTGTGAATACAGAGTGAAAATATTCCTGGTTGTACTATTCCTGGTTGTATTATGCCTTTGAGGCAGAAAAGTTTAGAACTGTTCACGTACAATTTGTACAAGGAAGATGAACTGTGTATCCCTACACGAAGTAAATAATCTGATGACCAGATGACAGTGGTACATGTACTTGATGTAATTTCAGTTAAATGACTTTCAGAGTTAGAACATTAACGTGGAAAGCCATGGGTTCTTACGAAGAGAAGGTAACCAAGTTTGAATCTCAGCTTGAAAAACATTGGAAGGTCATCTCAGATAGTATTGAAGAAAATGGAAACATTGACGAGTTAGACGAAATTCAAATTAAGTCGTTGAAGATTCAAATTGTGACAGATTTTAGAGAAGTTGATAGGATTGCCACAGAATTTCGAAGATTTCTTGAAAACACAAGAACGAAAGAAAGCATTGATAAAGATCGTGAAATTGCAGACAAATTAATTAGTTACCGTCAAATAACCAATGACTTTTTACGGTCTCTCAATCAGTCAGACGCTAAATCGTCTAGTTCGAGAACATCGAGTCAAGCCAGACTTAGAGCTGCTAAAGCACGTGTGGCCTTCGCGGAAGAACAAGCTTATTTAGAGAAAAAGAGAGCAGATGTCGAAAGACAAAAAGCAGAGCTGGAAATAGATTTGAAACTTCTGCAACAAAAAAGGGAGGCTGCACTCACAGAGGCAGAGTGCGAAAGTGTTAATGAAATTCCTGAACTTCCTGAAACTACAAAGAAACAACTAACTGCGGAATTCATTAACAATTTACCAGATAATGTAAACGTTGTGAATGAAACTGCAAGTGATCTAACAAAATTTCTGCTAAAAAAGGACTTGCTCTATTCAAGAATAACTTCATTCAATGACCAACCTGAAAACTACAATTCATGGAGACAGACTTTTAAAGCAGTCATGAGTGAAATTAGTGCCTCGCCGAGTGAGGAAATCGATATGTTGATAAAGTGGCTGGGTCCAACCAGTAAAAGACAAGCACTTTCCCTAAAATCAGCATATATCACTGATCCAGTAGAAGGACTTAACAAGGTTTGGACAAGACTAGATGAAAGGTTTGGCTCTCCCGAAAGTGTCTACCATGCTACCATGAAAAGACTGTCAGCTTTTCCCAAGATACCACCAAGGAATCCAACATTACTTTACGATCTGTCGGATCTGTTGTCCGAGATAGAGGGACTCAAAACCAACCCCAAGTTTTCCACAATATTATCATATTTTGATGCAGCGATAGGTATCAACCCCATAGTGTGTAAACTTCCGCACAACATTCAGGAGAAGTGGACCGCAGCAGCAACAAGGTACAAAGAAGTCAACGATGTTGCTTTCCCTCCCTTCAGTGAATTCTCGAAATTCATTCGACAACAGAGTAAGATAAGAAATGACCCAAGTTTCCATTACGAGACCGAGAGTCCGACGTTTGCGAATAGGTCTACTGCCGTAAACTCATGTCGTCACGAGAAACCACCAGTAACAGTCAAGAAGACATCGGTTCCTGAAAACAAGTGTCCCATACACAGAACACCACACACACTACAAGAGTGCAGAGTGTTTCAGGAAATGCCATACGAAAGTAGAAGAAAGTTGCTCAGTGAAAAAAGGTTGTGTTTCAAGTGTTATAGTAGTCAACATGTGGCCAAAGAATGTGGCAAAGATCTTTCTCATAGTGTCTATCAGAGTGATATTAAGAGGAATTCAGGAGCATCAGGGTACGACAAGAATCCAAGAGTCACCCCTCAACCTTCAGTATTCCAAGGCGGGGAGCAGAAGCCAACAGTGTCTGCTTCATGTACAGAGATAGAAATCTGTGAATCACAGTTTTGTTCAAAATCATGTTCAAAAATTGTTCTTGCAAATGTGTACTCTGAAAACAATTCTGATCATATGACTAGATGTTATTGTATTATTGATGAGCAAAGCAATAGATCTTTGATCAAACCAGAGCTCTTCTCATTGTTAGGCATTACTGGTGACAATTATGAATATGTGCTTAAAACATGTGGAGGTAGCAAAGTTGTTAGTGGCCGCAGGGCTAGCAATGTTGTTGTTGAATCACTTGATGGTAGTTGTTCCTATACTTTGCCAACTCTTATAGAGTGTTCTGACATACCAAATGATAAAAATGAGATTTGCACACCAGACAATGCTAGATGTCATGATCATTTGAAAAACATTGCTGATTATTTGCCAGATTTTGATGCTCAGACTGATGTTTTGTTGTTGTTAGGTCGAGATGTAATAGAAGCACACCATGTGTTCGATCAAGTGCTTGGCCCTCCGGGTGCACCTTTTGCTCAGCGCTTAGGTTTGGGATGGGTAGTTGTTGGTGAATTATGTCTAGGTCAAATGCATGTACCAACTGTTGTAAATGTAAACAAGACATATGTACTTGATGATGGCAGAACCTCATTGTTTCAGCCTTGTTGTGATCATGTTTTGTCCGTGAAAGATCCGTTGTTCATTCGAACCCCTTCAGATGACAAGGTTTCCCTATCGATTGATGATCGAGAGTTTCTTAGTTGCATGGATGAGAAAGTCCATAAGAATTCTGATGGTAGTTGGGTTGCGCCTTTGCCTTTACGTTCAGACCGACCTCGGTTACCTAATAACAAGACTCAGGCTGTAAGAAGGACAGAATCTCTTCTCAAAGGTCTAGAGAAGGATCCTGGTAAGAAAACTCACTTTTTTGAGTTCATGGATAAGTTGTTTAAGAACAAACATGCTGAGTTAGCCCCTGATTTAGGTCCAAATGAAGAATGTTGGTATTTGCCAATATTTGGGGTGTATCATCCAAAGAAACCCAGTCAAGTTAGGGTTGTATTTGACTCGTCGGCCAAGTTTGAGGGTATTTCTCTCAATTCTGTGCTTTTACAAGGCCCAGACTTTACAAATAGTTTGCTTGGGGTCCTGCTCAGGTTTAGGAAAGATAAGATAGCTATTGTAGCTGATATAGAACAGATGTTCTATTCATTCAGTGTAGAAGAGAGTCATAGAAATCTGATTAGATTCTTTTGGTTCCTGGACAATGATCCATCAAAAGAGTTAGTTGAATACCGTATGTGTAAGCATGTGTTCGGAAACAGTCCGTCACCAGCAATTGCCAAGTACTGTCTTAGGAAGTCTGTTGAGGAGTCTGATAGTGAGGTCAAATCGTTTGTTAACAGAGACTTCTATGTCGATGATGGGTTGTCATCGCAGCCAACAGTAGAGAAAGCAGTTGATCTAGTTCAAAGAACTCAAAAATATTTGAGTGCTAGTAAGTTGCGTTTGCACAAGATCGCTTCAAATAGTCCAGAAGTTCTGAAACAGTTTCCCAATGATGACTTAGCTAAAGGTTTAAAAGATGTAGACCTTGATTGTGGTGAATTACCAATTCAGCGTAGCTTAGGAATTGTGTGGAGCATAGAAAATGATCGTTTCATGTTCAAAGTAGACATGTCAGCTCAAGCTGTCACAAAGAGAGGTATTCTGTCAACAATTAACAGTTTGTTCGATCCGCTAGGATTTCTAGCCCCCGTAGTGCTTGAAGGAAGATTGATCCTTCGAGAATTAGTATCTACTAAGGTAGATTGGGATGAAACTATTCCCCAGGACATTGCTAGGAAATGGGAAAACTGGATTAGTAAAGTAGCTAAGGTTACGTCTCTTGACATTCGTAGGAGTTACTTTGAGGGCTCAATAAGTGAGATGTCTGGACTTGAGTTGCATGTGTTTGCAGATGCTTCAGTTAGTGCAATTTCGGCAGTGGTGTATGTACTAGGGAATGCCTCAAACGGGGATAGACAAATAGGTTTCGTGTTGGGCAAAAGTAAATTGGCCCCAGAGCATGGTCACAGTGTCCCTAGGTTAGAGCTGTGTGCAGCAGTGTTAGCCTGTCAATTGTACCAATGTGTGTCGGAGCAGCTTGCCGTCAGTTTAACCAAGGTAGTGTTTTACACAGATAGTAGGGTGGTGCTCGGCTACATATGTAACAAAACAAGACGATTCTATCAGTATGTCAGTAATCGTGTTCTAAAGATTTTGCATGTTAGCAGTCCAAATCAATGGAACCATGTTCCCACCGAGTTAAACCCAGCAGACATAGGGAGTAGAGGAGCCAGTGTTGAACAGCTAAAGCAGAGTTCATGGTTAGTAGGACCAAATTTCCTTCTAGAGGAATGTCTGTCAAGTCCTGAGCATTATCCTCTTATGGAACCAGATTGCGATAAGGAAATTTGTCCTGAAGTGGTAGTCAGGTCAACCAAAGTTGTTGTAGGGCAGTCGCTTGCTAGAAAAGTTAGTAAGTTCTCTACCTTTGATACGTTAGTTAGAGCCCTGTCGACTCTCAGACACATAGCAGTTTCTTACCACAAGAACCTGCCTTGTAAAGGTTGGCACCTTTGTCCTGCAGCTAAGGATGTGCAGTTAAGGAATGAGGTCAAACTGTCATTGTACCGTGATGTCCAACTTGAATTTTACAGTAAAGAGGTTGAATGTCTCTCAGTTGGTAAGGCCCTACCTAGAGATAGTACCATTTTGTCTCTAGATCCAAAGCTTGGTTCTGATGGATTATTGCATGTTGGTGGTCGTCTGAGTAGAAGCAAGTTACCTTTGCTAGAGAAAAACCCAATAGTCCTACCTGGTAAACATGCCCTGTCTAGACTTTTGGTAGAACATCACCATAATTTGGTTCATCACCAAGGTAGAACATTTACTGAAGGTGCAGTCAGATCTGCAGGACTTTGGATCACTGGGGGTAAACGTCTCGTGTCATCAGTCATTCAGAAATGTGTAGTATGTAGACGACTAAGAGGACGTTTTGAATGTCAGAAAATGTCTGACTTACCTGAGGATAGGGTAGAGGAAGCATCACCCTTTAGCTATGTAGGTGTTGATGTTTTTGGCCCTTGGGAGGTGGTAGCTAGGCGGACCAGGGGTGGACATGCAGCTTCCAAGAGATGGGCTGTTCTGTTCACGTGTTTGGTTTTAAGGGCGGTCCATATTGAGGTTTTAGAGGATTTATCTTCTTCAGCCTTTACAAATGCTCTCCGTAGGTTTGTTTCGGTCCGAGGCAAGGTCAAAATGTATCGCTCGGATCGTGGCACTAACTTTGTTGGGGCCATTGATAACATTCAAGTTACAGCCATTAATGTAGAGGATGAAAGTGTAAAGGGATATCTTAAGAAGTTTGGTTCAGTCTGGGTATTCAACAGCCCTCATAGTTCACATATGGGAGGGGTCTGGGAACGGATGATAGGTGTTGCACGTCGGATCTTAGAAGCAATGTTACTTGGAGTGAAGAGCTTGTCTCATGATGCACTTGTGACCTTGATGGCTGAAGTGTCAGCTATCATCAATTCGCGCCCTATAGTGCCAGTCTCAAATGACCCTGAGGTCCCTGATGTGTTAAGCCCTTCCGCTCTTCTCACTCAAAAGTTGGAGTGTGATCAAGTGTCCCTTGGTCACATGGATGTTAAAGATTTGTACAGAAGTCAATGGCAGCAAGTGCAGTATCTTGCTAATCAGTTTTGGGTCCGTTGGAGAAAAGAATATCTCCAGTCCTTGCAAGGTCGTAGGATATGGCATGAAGATCATGACCCTCTTAGGGTGGGCGATGTCGTACTTCTACGAGATGCAGAAGTTGCTCGAAACTTTTGGCCTATGGCCAGAGTAACGAGAACATTTCCAAGTCAAGATGGTTGTGTCCGCAAAGTGGAGGTCTGTGTTGCTAAAGACAAACAGAAGGTCTTTTATACTAGACCAGTTGTTGAGTTGGTGCTGCTTGTTAGTGCAGGCTCCAGTTAAGCATCAAGTTATGAAAAAGTGTAACATTTACTGACAGTATGGTTATATTGAGGTGTATTGAACTACTGGATAAGGTATATCCATATAAGATGTTAGCATTTAAATTGTTAGGATATAACATAAGATTACATGTGTAATGCTGTATTTTTTGTAAGTCTAGAGTGTATGTATGTACTATGTTCTTAAACTGATAATTGTGTATGTAAGAATGCAGAATATTCATTCATGAAAGTGTTATTTTGAGAAATAACAGGCGGGGAGTGTGAGGTTTACCGCATTAAGTTTAGTGGCGTGTAACCTTGTTTGTTGAGTCAATTCGATTCGGTATAACTTTAGTTTATCGTTTGGCTTCCGTTCTTCAACGGCGTGATCTCGCAGCCTTTTCAGGCGTATAATACTGTTTGTACAAGCTGTATACCACAACAGTGTACGTATAATTATTGTATACCCCAAGCCAGTTATTCTAAATTAGCACTTTCATATATTTATTCAGTATAAGTCATTTTTACAGTTTTGATGATGTTTTCGTACACGTGACGTTACGTACCAAGCTTTTTGAACATTTGTTCTAGTATTATTACTTTTATGTAATGAAAACTCTTTTTGATAGTATAAATTAATGTCACTGATATTAAGGGTTAAACGTTAAAATAATTGTGTGAATGTGAATCTGATTGATATCTTATATCATTGTGTTTCAGTCTAAACCTGTGAATAGTATCATGAATGGTGTGAATACAGAGTGAAAATATTCCTGGTTGTACTATTCCTGGTTGTATTATGCCTTTGAGGCAGAAAAACATTAATCTGTTCAATGACCGAGGTTACCAAAAGGTTCGTGTTATTTTCTTGAATTATATATATTTTACTCGTTACAGTCATCAATATGCATTTCCACCTTCATTTAAGAAAGATAAACACCATTATATAAAGGCCAGTCAGTGTATCTATTCCGTACCACCTGGATGCATAACTCGGGGGCCGTATAAACATTACCGTAACTTCGACAAACATTTTTGGGTGCATGTTTTGCGGATTTGGTCTGTTGTTTAATGCTATAGTTCGTCATTAAACTTGGTTGACATGCAAAGTATGCCTTGAAATAAAATGTTTGCAATATTTTCTCCCATTTGTAAATGTGTAATGAAAATAAATAAACTTTCAGTGGTCAGACAAACTGTCTTAACTGTCAGAATTACACCACAGGAGCTTGAAATTCTTTCACTACATAAAGTCTATGCATAAATTATTTAAAAAAAAATACCCCACCCACCCCTCTTCTCTATATATAAAAAGACAGCTTGTCTTTTTATATATAGAGAAGAGGGGTGGGTGGGGTATTTTTTTAATAATTTATGCATAGACTTTATGTAGTGATAGAATTTCAAGCTCCTGTGATTACACACACACACACACACATATACATGTATGAACACTATTATAAACAAAAGCTATGATGAATTCTTTCAAATAATTGGTCTCATTATTCACAGTGTGTCACAATGTGTTCACTATATCCCTGCTGCAGGCTCATTAATGAGCAGTTTATAATTTTGTCACAATATTTACACAAATTATCCAATGCATTGAATAATATTCTTTGCATTAGGGAAATGCTAAATGTATGCTGTCTCAGAACAAATTTAAAGAGTATACAGTCAAACCTGAATTCAGCGGTCAGTCAAGGGATATGATCAAAATGACCGTTGTCCACAGGTGACCGTTGAATTCGGATCACAATTTTAAGAAGGTTGGTCAGTTGGTAGTATTACTACTTCGTTACCCCACCCAGTCGTTTGCATACAGTGTAAAACAAATGCTCCTTGCATTAACAAATCATAATAACAGCATTTACTTACGCGTGTACATTGAATAATAGAGAATAATATCTTTTAGATTGATTTAATTTCATATTGTTAAATTAAACAATGACTTTATCAACGCTGGTATAATTGTTTACTCATGCATCTCATTCATTCAGTAAATAAAGCTTGTCATGTTCCGTTGACGGCACGTCCGTAAAAGTCTAAACATCGGATTCGGTGTCATAAACCGATAGTACGGTGTAATTGTACCGTTCTAATTCAAAGAAATAGCGGTCATTTAATTTAGCGATAATTACTTTCAACAAGTCATAAACTCTGATATATTTTCTTTTGAAGATACCCCCACAATTATCCCCGGAAAAGAAACCTTCTCAACACCTTATAATTTGTTTACTCGCAGCAGGCCGCTTCTATAATATCATAGACAATTACCGCTTTCAGACTTTTTAAACGCAAATTAGACGGCAAATAATGTGCTGTGTTTTTAATTTTCGTGACTCGAGACGACTGACGCGTGACCGTTGATTTCAGGTCAAACATTAATTTCGGAGTGGAATATAGTGGCCGTTGGCCGTTATGGTCAGGTGGCCGTTAAATTCAAGTGTAATATAGAGTGTGTTTCGTCGGGGGGATTCCAGACTGACCGTTGTCTGCAGGTGACCGGTGAATTCAGGTGGCCGTTTGGTCAGTTTCGACTGTATGCTGACAGATATTATTATAAAGATAAAGTTATAATATTAATTCAAATAAATTGGCGGATTTCTAAATATTCATGAAACATTCTGTGTAGCCCGCATTACCTTAATTTTTAGATTTAGACCATCCCAAACTGAAAGAGGTTGCAGATAACACACTAAGTTGTAATGTAATAAGACAAAGTTGATTTAGAAGGTTATATATCATTTTGATAAAAAGGGAAATTGCTCAAATTTGAGCAATTTCTCCTTTTATCACAATTATATCTAGTGTCATCATCAAAATCTTGTAAAACCCTGTTATTGCATTGTAAAGGGTTAACACTTGTTATATCATTTACATTTGCAGATACAATTGCCATGGGAAAGCAGAAGACAAACAGATCATCAGTACATTGTAGTCCAGCTGTAGAGGCAGCAAAATCTGTAAAGCGGGTAATTAATTATCTTAATCAATTAAATAGTTATGCGGTAAAAAATATTTCAAAGTATAATGTGCATCTTATAATGGTACACATAACAATTTTGACTTAAATACCATTTTGATTGCTGTGTGTATCTTAGTTGTGAACTTCCTAAAGCCATTTTCAAATTCATTGAATACAGAGCACAGTTTCATACTTAACTTAGCTATAAATTAAAATGTATGTTATACTCACGCAGTACTGTATAAATAAACTATGATATCATAGGAAATATTTGCCTTTAATAAATGTTAACATATAAGGTTACATACAGTATGAACTGTAATAAAAATGAATACAGTATGGTACATGTGGTATTTTCTCACATGATCAGTTGATCACATTGTGCAACAAGGTGAACACAAAAGGATTTAGTTTTTTTTATTTTACCCCATGTACAAAGTATGGGGCTGAATTGGATTCACATCGGTGGGTTGGTCCAGTGTCTGTAAACAAAAGTTGAAAATCTTTGTGGCCATTCAACAGAGTCAAATGATATGTTATACTAATATGCAATACAGTACTCCACAATTGCCTGTAGGTTTGTTTAATGATTCACTTCAAAATATACTTGTGGCCATTTGAATATGCCTGTCATTTATGACAGGTTGTATAATGTGATCACTTGTAGCTGGTAAAAGTAATATTTACTCATTTTAGCAATTTCTCCTTTTATAATAATGATTTCTACCCTACCAAATCAATTTCTTCCTTCTCTATCAAAGTTCCATTTTTTTCTGCAACCTCATTGAATTTAGGACATTCCAAATGTATTGTTTGGTAACAAGTTGACACCGAACTTCATTTTTTCCCCCACAAAATATGTGATAATATACTCAATGAATATGCTAGTCCTTTATGTCTTGTTTGTTAATTATATATTTTTATATATTTTTATTTTGTTATTGATTTTAAACCTTTCAATGCTGCATTTCAAGATTTGGAATTAATGTGTCTATGGACTGGATTTAAGCACTTGCATCCAATTAGCTCAGCCTTCCAAAATAGCCAAAATGATTTGAGACAGTTTGTAACAAAGATTCAACTACACGAATGTGTGTGTTATCTTTGAAATACATTGTTGATAAGACACGCAAAAAATATCCAGCATTGAAAGTGTTATTTCAACAGGCAGTTGATTTGCTAGAAATAAAATTGTAAAATTATTACTTAATCGTGTTTTTTATTTACACCCCATATTTTGTAACAATGTCTCGATACCTTTTTGTACAAAAATCTGCTCAAAGTGACAGTCAAAAATCATTTTGAGATGACCCCCGAGAGCACACATCTAAAAATAGATATGCGATTCGGAATAGTTTCTCTGCTATCTCAAACGGACACGTCGGGTGCAGGTTTACACGCGTGGTTTTACCTACTTACACGTGCTCGATTTAATTCAAGTAAGTCTTAAATTATCGATAAAAAAAAGTGTCTCTCATCATACGAAAACAGAGAAATGTGTCTATCGCACGTGAGAAATTTGCAGCGAAAAAGCGTAAGGTGTGACGGAATAGATACACTGACTGTAACATATTGCTGGTCATAAACCTATAGATACAAAACAGAAAACCAAAAGAAGAATGGAAGTGAAATTTAAACATATGAGTCAACCGGCCACACGAGAAGTATCCGTATTTATAGGCGCGTTCTTCGAACAAACCTGTTTTAGTGGTTTGTCGGGCATTGCTATTTGATTCGATTATTAACAGTATCAATTATCATCGTGCTAATGCTTAAAGTGATATTATGGGCATTTTGCACTGTTGAATTGAGCTGAAAAGAATTAACAGGTCAAAATAGTTAGTTAAAATGTGGTTACTGATTAATTATCTGCAACTCACCTTGCTACCAGTTGTTTATAAAAATATATTTTATATTCGATATTCTTACGTGACCCACCCAGTCCTGAAAGCTGAAATGATCCGTAAAACAATTTCGTGTCTTTGTGTCGTATGAACAAATCTGCACTAAAACTAAATTTAGGTTCAACTCGTAAACGCATGATCAGTTGTCAAACGAAAGTACGGTTGATATTCAAATGCATTATTTTTCTCTTTCTGGTATATTGTTTTAGTATGATGATGCTGCATTAATTAATATAAGTGTATATGAAGTAGAAACATCAAAAATAATCAACGGTTGCGATAGACACCTATAAACTGTTACATGCTCATAATATCACTTTAGTACATTAGGCAATATGGACGAATAATTATTGTTAAATTTATCAACAATAATATTTATCATTGTATCGTTGAAAACACATTAAGAATCTATTATTTACATACCATAATTATATTGCTGAATATCTTCATTTAACATATTTCTGGTCTAAAGAAAATTCCAGGTCACCTAGTTCACGGATAGCGTCTTTATTATATAGCGATTATTTTACTGGCCGCCAACTCCGGTGATGACCTGTATATAAACTCTGAATGTCCGCGAATTGACCCGATATACCTCGCGGGTTGAAATGCAATGCTTTAAAGTGAGGCATCGCTTCCATTGCTCTTTATACTTTTACATGTTAACATGTTGACAGGAATAAGGAAGTAAGTACTAAATATGAGAACATAGCCTTTTAAGTATAAACGCTCTTGCGCTGGTAATACTCTGAAAATAAAAGGTGTACGCACAAACTGTATTGATGTCGAGAATTTAGTGTAAAACTGTTCTATCTATTAAGCCTTTTCATTCGAGATAAAATTGTTTCATACAGTAAAACAGTGTTACAAAGACGCGGATATGTTTCCAATGTTCTGGTGGTATACTCAAATCAGCCAATGGAATAAATGAAGTGTATTCATTCGTACCTAGCCGCGGGAAATTTTATTGGAATTTTATTGGACACTTACAAAGGTCAGGCTAAGGTGAAAAGCTGGCTTATGCAGCTTACGCCGAAAAAACGTATTACATTCTAGTCGCCGCAATTCAGTGCGTCGCCAATAAGCATTAGAGTCGTTGCGGCTAATTCCGTACGGGCGTCTAATTTCGTACACTATTAATTTATTGTTTATATCTTCTTAGTTTGGTTACACAACACTGAATTACGCCAGATCGATTATACTCCTATTTTCGCTTGTTTAAATGTGCGTTTAGTGAAATCGATTGCCGATGACGTAACTGTCTAAATCCGATTGGCTGCATACGTATTTGGCGCGAATTTTTAAAATTCCCGCATCATCAGCAAGCGCTCAGAAACTACAACTCCAACGGTAATAAGATTATCTTTGTTGTTATGAATTGTGTGCGAGGTTGTATGTTAAAAATAATTTTATGAAATATTTTTTCTTTCTTTTTAAGCTCAACATATATGTTAAAATCTATATAGTTGTTGTTTATTTGTTTACAGACATGAGTTTCCAATTTAGAACAACCCCACATGTGTTGATGTTGAGATCAATTGGATTTGGGGCGACCGGCCTGAAAATACACGTTCTTTTGTGCCAGTTGTTTTTGCGTGAAACGCAATATGAACATCATCTTATGTTTGACGTTTTCACCAGACTGTCAACGCTATTGACAGAAAATGTATATAATCAGCAGGTGATATGGAATGCATATTGCAGTCTTGATAGGGACGAACTTAGCATAGTGTATCTCGCATGGAACGTTGGAAGAGTTTTGCAAGACTGTGACTTGCTTGACCACGTGGACGAGATTAGAGCCAACACTCTTTAATAGAGCTTCCGTTTTTTTCTGTAAAAGGATCAATAAATTTCCAATTATGAGTTTTGTTTGTTTTTGTCATTTAGAGTCCACAATGCCCAAAATGTATTCTCAAAAGGATATCCTCGATGCTGTGGGTGCGGTAAGACAGGGGATGTCGTACCGGAAAGCTTCTAGCAAATTCGGTGTCCCAGTCATGACCATCCAAAACCGGATCAGCGGCACGGCCGACGAATTGGCACAAGCTGGGCGACCCACAGTCATACCAGCCGAAGTTGAGGTGGAGCTAGTTGAAAAAATTAAACGGGCAGCGACCATGGTGTGTAGCTGTTTCTATGTACACTAGCCTGTTGAAACTGTTTCTGTCATTCATGCGTCATGTTCAATACACATTTTGTTTTTAAAATGTTGGTAAGTTTAAATAATAATCAATGAAGATTTTTAAAATTAACATTTCCAACGTCCTGTTGCGCTTATTGGCCGTTGTTACATCCAAACATACGCAATGCAAAATGTGGTCTCGATTCCAAGAAGCGGACATTAAAGCACTGTGCCTATTACAGTAGCAAATTGTTTCCAACGATAAAGCGGATTTAATTTATAAACCATGTGCATTTATTAATTGTTCTTTACTCCGTTACTGATATCATAAAAACTCCGTATTGATTATTGGTCGACAATGCAAATCTTATTTTGTTTCAAAGCACCCACATGTATTAACAAATTAGACGATCAATTTATTGATATAATGCGGTGATATTCATCATATACATCATATATTATTATTGTTTCAGGGATTTGGAATAACCAGACGAATGTTGCATGTAAAGATTGGCAGAATCGTCCGTAAGCTCGGAATTAAGTCCCCATTTAGAAATGGCGTTCCTGTCAAGGATTGGATTGCGGGATTTTTGAAGAGGCACCTAGACGTAAGCCATAGTACACCACAGGCCTTATCGACATGCAGAGCAAGGATGTTAAATGCAACTGTGACCAATAATTATTTTAACGATCTTGCTAGGCTGCTTGAGTCTCTCTCTTTACAGGACAAGCCTGTTCGCATCTGGAACATTGATGAAACCAGCGTTCCACTGCTGCACAAGCCTGCTAGGGTGCTTGGGCCGTCCTGTGCGAAAATATTCCTGGAAGGGTTGGGAATAACCGGGAAAACGTCTCTGTCCTGGCCTGTGTTAACGCTGCTGGAGGCGAGATCCCCCCTCTGGTTATTGTAAAGGGCAAAACGTACAAAAGTTTGTTATCTTACAATACTGAGGACGGAGAACCCGGCAGCGTTTACACATTCCAGGAACGAGCTTGGATGGAGGATACATTGGGTGAGATATGGTTTCGGGGCCATTTTCTTCAACACTGTGGTCCAGCGAGGCCCCAGCTTATAATTCTGGACTCTCACTCTTCCCACGGGACACTTGGTCTCATAGACGTTGCTATAGCTAACGATTTCCATCTCTTAGCGTTTCCACCCCACACAACCCAGTGGTTGTGTCCTTTGGGCAAGTCCATATTCGGTCCACTTTCTCGAGAGTACTCAAGAATCTGTACCGAATTCATGGCACTTAGTCCAAACAATATTGTAAACAAATGGGTGTGGCCTCGGCTGTTCAGGCAAATCCTTTAGCGTTGCTAACATTGTAAGCGGGTTTCGCAAATGCGGTATATACCCTGTGGACCGAAATGCCATTCCAAAGGCAGCTCTTGCGCCCTCGGTCCCTTTCGATGTACAACCAACCACGCATAACATCACAACACCATCCGGTGTCGATAATGTTGTTGCTCAGCAGCCAGATCCAAGGGACCATCACACGGAAGTGTTGGAAACTGCCCACGCCTGAACAGTCATAAATGAAACAGAACTGATAGAACTGGTTACATCAGGACAGTATCCCTGTACTGTTGATCCCGTAACAGGGAATCTGGAAGTCAGTCTGCAGTTGTTCAATGATCAGTCCGTGCAACAAAGCGAGGAGCGAAGACCGTTCGTACATGACTGGTCAGTTATGGTTGACCAGGAATTCGCGCTGCCGACATCTGAAAGAACTACGGAAAAACCCAATGCCAGAAAGTTGACTTCCCATAGAATTTTAAGTTCCGAGGAAATAGTTGAAAAGAAACGAGCTGACAAGGAGTAAAAAGAAAGGCTCGAACAAGAAAAAGAAAATCGGAAATTGGCTAGGTCTTCTAAAAAAGCGAAACCCAAAACAAAATAAAAATAAATTGTGTAAAAAAACAACACAACAACTGTATGACATTGAAAACAAGTTTAAATATCTATATTTTTAATAATTGTTGAAATAACGGTTAGTTTATTACAATGTTTGTGTCTAACATTATAGACTGTACCATATTAAACTAATGCTTATACAAGGTGTCTTAAATTAACTAAGTGTTGCTTTACTATCTTATATATTGTCATTGATTAACATTGCGGTTATTAATAGATACTGAGTCTTCACTGTCACTCTCTCGCACAACAAACAAACTAACTAAAACAGCAACAAAAATCAAATAAAACAACAATTACAAATATAAATATGAATTCGTTAAAAACTTTTAGTGTCGCTTACACGTACATTATGAATTAGATCTAAATTACAGAATCAAATTTCTAATACAAAAAAATACGAATTCAACATGATATAACATGAAAATATTTTAATTGTTAATCACAAACCCGTCGAGATTGACCTTGGCATACTTGCTTTTGCGTGTACGGAATTACCCACACACTGTGCGAAATTAGACTTTGTAGGTTAATGTATTGTCATCCATATTGATTTTTTCTGACGCTATGGATTGGCGACCATGTATATTTTACGTTATCAAACTATGAGAGTGCTAGCACGTGTGACCCTGTCCTCTTGTGTAAACGATTACAGTTTAAAGCTGTTTAACGTTGACTTGATAATACGTGGGCGCGATAGTAACTATTCATGTTTCCAGTTTAAAGCTGTATGTCATTTCGGTATATCATGTTAATCTGTGGCTTGGTAGTTGTTGTTTAAGTTGGATTGCTAACAGCAAATACATGAGAGCACTGCATTTCAATACTATTATTGTACTAAACACAGAAAATATATGTAACAAACACAGGTGTTGTAGCTTATATAGTCAATTGATTTATATATAAAACTCACTCAAATACTGAATCTTCATAATAATGGATGTAGTATATGATATATACATGTATATCAATGAAGGATATAAACTATTTTACAAAACACGTATTTTGTAGCTTCAATACGTCAGATGTAAATTTTCCAGATGTTCATTTAAAGTCTTTTCAAATAACTCATAGACATTTTATCATGATATGATTAGGTATGTTAGCATTTTCGAGATGTGTTTCTTCTAATTTCGATTTCGTATGAATACATATATCGTCTATAAACATTGTCATAGTTTTAACAATTTTATTCAATCCGTTTTTAAACATGTTCATACAATAAGTACACTTATTTCAGTGATAT
>NC_068361.1:76585130-76610130 GCF_020536995.1 Dreissena polymorpha | reverse complement strand
AAAATTCACATTTGTATGTACTCAAGGATATAGTGTTGTTGATTGTGTATTGTGTAAACCAACTTTTTTTTAACATGTGAATAGTTTTGAAGTACTAGACCCTGTACTGATCATTGTGTCATAACTTTTAGCCTTAATGCTGTTGTTGATGATGAAAATGCCATTGTTGTTGAAAATAATGAAAACATTTTACCTTACAAATATAAATGGGATTCCAATAAGGAAGTTGACAATCTTAATGCTCTCTCAGATGAAAACATTTCAAGGAAATTTGATGAACTTACAGAAACTATTGAATTATCTGATGGTAGTAGTGATTTGGATTGTAATCTCCAATCATTTTGTGATATTGTAGAAAGTGTTTGTGGTCCTCTTTTTATAAAACAATTAAACATAAATAAAACAAAACAATTTAAAAATATCGAAAACAAATTATATTTTGATAAAGATTGTTACGATGCCAAATCAAAATATTATAAATGTCTTAAAGGGGCCTTTCACAGATTTTGGCATATTTTGAAGTTTGTCATTAAATGCTTTATATTGATAAATGTAAACATTGGACATTAAAAGCTCCAGTAAAAAAATCAAGAATAAAATTTAAAAAAGGGAAAAAAAAGTAGCCGATACCAGGGCTCGAACCAGTGACCCCTGGAGTCCTGGAGTTAGTCTGAAGTAAAAACGCATCAGCCTTCTCGGCTATTCCGCCAGATATACACAGTATAAGCATTTTATACATTATATAAGCAATCTTCGTAGTTTCGTAAATTAAACCGACAACAACAGAACTCTCCAAATTATTCAATCGTTTCGCGTTGCAACGCTTTATAAATTTTAGGTTTTCAAATCGTCAAAAGATACATATAATGGCTATATTGGACTATGGTAAATGTTCAGTAATACTGTTTCCTCACAAATATCATAACTAAAACGAAAATTTGCGAATCTGAAACTTTTTTCAATTTTGTCAATTTACCAAACCGTGAAAAGATCCCTTTAATACCTATAGGAATCACCCGAATATAGAAACAAGACAGGAAACGGAACAGGCAAGAAATACTTATAAGAACACAGTAAGAAAGAAAAAAATTGTCTTTGATGAAAATGAAACTGAAAAATTAGAAAAGTCAAAACTCGATAATGCTAAAATGTACTGGAAACAATTAAAAGGAACGGTTGTGCAAGATAAGTGTCCCATAAGTACTCAACAATTTTTTGAATATTTTAAATCTGTAAATGATCCCCAATCTGGGTTTTTTGCAACCAGACGAAGACATTTTATACTTTAATGAAAGATATTAAAACGGAGAACTACAGGTGATGTTCGATGAACGGAATAAGTGTAGAGGAAATTAAAAGGGCATGTGCAACTTTAAACAATGGCAAGTCCGCTGGACCAGATAAACTTCTTAATAAATTCTTCAAATGCGGAGTGCAAAATGTTTCATTTATTAAAGTTCGGCTCAAGTTTTTTAATAAATTGTTTAACGCTAGTCATTTTCCAGATAAATGGGCGGAAAGGAATGTAGTGCCGATTTATAAAAAGGGGGACGCATCTTTACCAGAAAATTATAGGGGCATAACGTTATTAAGCACATTCGGAAATTGTTTACAAAACTCCGTAATTATAGGTTAAATAATTGGGCAGAGCTATGTCATGTATATATCGAAGCACAGGCAGGTTTTAGAGGGAAAATGGGAACAGTAGACAACATTTTTGTATTACATAGTGCTATTATGCATCTGATAAACAATGGTAAGAAATTATAGGCAGCTTTTGTCGATTTTACTAAGGCATTTATTTACTTGGTTAGGGATGTTATTTGGTTTAAATTGATAAAATTTGGGGTTAGAGGTAAAATGCTTGGTGTAATTAAAGCGATGTATATTACCGTCAGATCGAAAGTAAAAAATAAAAACATCTGAGTGAAATTTTTGAATGCTTTCTTGGTGTAAGACAAGGTGAATCGCTCCCACCATTTTTATTTTCAACGTACCTTAACGACATTGAAGAATATTTTATATCACGTGACTTCGGAGGGCTAGATATAGGTATCTTAAAATTATTTTTGCTGTTATATGCAGACGATATCGTACTGCTGGCAGAGACTGAAACTGGACTTCAAAACGGATTACACTTGTTAGAAGCTTACTGTGAAAAATGGAAGCTGTGTGTAAATACTGATAAGACTAAGATTATGATTTTAAGAAAAGGTACACTGAGAAAAAACGTTATTTTTACATATATGGAGAAAAAATATAGACATTGTTCATCACTTTACTTATCTTGGGATTGTCTTTACAACGGGTGGCTCTTTTAATGGTACGTTTAGCTCACTGACAGGTCAAGTTATGAAAGCTATTTTTAAGTTAAAAAGTTGTTTTACAAGATATCCCTCAATGTCAATAAGTCACAAGTTAGATTTGTTCGACAAATTAATCGCACCAGTCTTAAGTTATGGATCAGAGGTTTAGGGGCTAAACAAAAAATATCATACACATAGAAAGAATACATTTAAAATTTTGAAAAGAACTACTCGGTGTAAAGCCCCAAACACAAAATAATTTCGTATACGGGGAACTGAGCAGAACCCCAATGAAAAATAAATTATATATAAATGTTATAAAATACTGGTTTTAAATATTACAAATGGAACCAATTAAATATGCAAAAATAGTATATAATACCATGTTAGAAAATGAAGAAAACAATAATGATACCAAGTCATGGGCATATAGTGTAAAGATTTTATTACAAGCTTTAGGTTTTCCCCATTTGTGGATATATCAAGGTGTTGTAGACATAGATATGTTTCTTCTCTCGTTTGAAGAAAGGATCAGGGATGTATTTTTACAAAATTGGACAAATGAATTTAACTAGTCAACAAGATCGAGCTCATATACTATGTATTCTATTTTTAAATTACAACCATATTTATACCAGCTTAATATAGACAGTTGTAGGATTGCATTATGAAGATTAAGAATGTCCGCACATAATTTAGAAATTTAAGCTGGTAGATGGAAAAAACCAATACCTACTCCACGCGCAATAAGAACATGTTGTATTTGCCATAAGTTAGAAGACGCATTCCATTTTTTTATTTGAATGCCTACTTTACACTGAATTAAGAAAAAAATACATAAATAAATATTACTATGTAATACCAAACGTACCGAAATTTATCGAACTTTTCAGTGCAATAATAGTAAAATAAATAGAAACCTGGCAATTTTTGTTAAGAAAGCTTTCAAATTGAGAAATACATACCATACATATTATGAATAAGTTAAGTTTCCTAGTACATTCATCTCACACGCTCACCTAACACATAACATGATAAAATATTTTCCTCAGTACATTTATTATTCTGTATAACATATTATATTACAAATGATGGATTGTAAAACATTTCATGTGCTCATATGTCTGTGTATGTGTTAAAGAGAATATATTGTTCTTCATAACATTGTGTAACAATATGCATGTTTAATTATGACCTTGACATCGATGTATTTAGAACATATTTTTGTATACTTTTGTGTACTCATGGGCATTTCTGCCCCGATGTATTTGAAAATAAATCCTAAATCCTATATTACTTGTGAAACATGATAATTATTTTTTATTCTTTTTGAATCAGCAAGAAATGAAAGAAAACATGATTATCTTAAAGATAGAGTATATATCTAGTTTACATGATCATTTTTAAAAATGCAGAATACATAATGTTTACTTTTGTACTTTTGCGAACTGTTCATTTTGTCAGTCAATCCGAATTATTACACTGTCGTTCTGTTTAGTCTAGATCTTTATATAAAGCTGGTTGAATTGTTGTCCCAAGGGCATAATAAACATATTCGGTTATCTTTACGGGCGGTCTTGATACGTATTCATGAGCCGATGACTTCGTTCGTGGATAATATCGAAAGCCCTATGTGTTAATATCAAGAACGCAATTAAACTTTTTCCTGGGAAGACTCAATGTGTCTGTTAGAATATTTCTATAATTCTCGAATGGGAATCGAGCACGGGACTTTCCGGTCGCAAGGAAGGGTCGTACAAACCTTGATATTATACGCGCTGATTTAAAAGTCAAAATATATATTCTCTTTATATGTATGTTGAAGGAACTCCGGACCGCGTGCGATGTTTCTACTGTGGCTATGAAGATACCGTCCGTGATGGAGAGGTTAGACTATGGAGGATGCATGCCCGGCAATGCCCTTATTGCCCATTGGCCCAAAGACACTTACAATAAACGACGAATGACGTGTGTGCTTTATGTTTCTCGTAAAAGTTTGTTTCCACGCGCTATTGCATTTATGCAAAGTTAGAACGACGATAACATGTATGTGTGCAAAGTAAGAACTTTGTTAATAATGATGTAATGTTACATTCTGAGCGAAATTTCCATCCGAATAATTGAATTTATGACGTGTGTAAATTCATTTTATATTTAAGTTGATATTTGGTTTTATTTCTTTCATATTTGCTTTTAAATGACATAATAAACAATTATAGTTCAATTTATATCGATGTTTTTGAAAACAAAATCAAATCTCTTACACTGACGCAGAACACTTTCCTTTTTTATTTGCTTTTATGATCTGTACAAGTTCGCGTTTTCCATATGACGTCATAACGAGTAAGCATAATTTTACTGCTCAGAGTTGAATTGGTTACCATGCCAACGCTTTTAAAATTAATGTAACTATATTTTATTTTAATGTTATTAGTCATTTTAATTTCTTTAAATAAATACTTCAGTACCGAAAATAATTTTAATAGCATGCGTGAAACGCAAACAAAATTCCGTTAAATGTTGTATGTGATATGGACTAAATTCATCCCATGCATCACGTCAGTGGAATGAGACGAACTAACATTTATTCGACTCTGTTATCATGTATTAGTATATTCCACTCATCAACTCATTCACATTTATTGTGTGATGTAAACCATCAATTCTGCATCGTATTACATGTATTTTAATATATAATAAACATGTTTCTCTATTTTAAAGGGATCTTTTCACGCTTTGGTAAATTGACAAAATTGAAAAAAGTTGTTTCAGATTCGCAAATTTTCGTTTTAGTTATGGTATTTGTGAGGAAACAGTTATACTGAACATTTACCATGGTCTAATATAGCCATTATATGCATCTTTTGACGATTTTAAAACCTAAAAATTATAAAGCGTTGCAACGCGAAACGATTGAATAATTTGGAGAGTTCTGTTTTTGTCGTTAAATTTTGTGAAACTACGAAGATTGCTTATATAAGGTATAAAATACGTCAAGTAAATGTACTCGGCGGAATAGCTCAGTAGGCTAAAGCGTTTTTACTTCATGACTCTGGCAGGACTCCAGGGGTCACTGGTTCGAAACCTGGTCCGGGCAATGTTCTTTTCCTTTTTTAAATTTTATTCTTGATTTTTTACTGGAGCTTTTACGATCCAATGTTTACATTTATCGATATAAAGCATTTAATGAATAAGTTAAAAAATGCCAAAAACTGTGAAAAGGCACCTTTAAAGTGTGATATTAACTGCATGTACCAAAGAGTTGCTGTATATGCGCCATATTCGATTTGGCGCATCACACCTTTTTATATTTGTTTAAGTATAGATCGTTTTGAAGCGTATAAAATTAAAGGTTTAACTATATCTTTTATAATGCACATTTGGAATGTTTCTGTCACAACAACTTTCTAAAGTGTTGACCCTTCATGAATTGCGGATACATTTTGAGGATGCCCAACTAAAATGTGCATTCAAAACTACTCAGCTAACGTGTTTCTGTCAAAACAATCTAAGAAACAAACTTCCAAAAATAAACCATTAGTTATGGATAAAAACTAACCAGCGGTCTAACAGTCAATTTTGTCTTTAATTTTTGCAAGAAAACGGGTCAGTATAAAAATTATTTATGTTACGTTTAGCGTATTATCCATGTAATCTAAGATTATATGGTTGTTCACAATTTATGCAAGTTTTTTTAAAGATTGATTGAAAAGGTTTTAGCCATGTTTACACACCCACGTGTTGACTGAATGGTGAGGATACCCCTCCTATAAGTTATGTATCTAACAATTATCCAACTCCTGCGTTGCAAGTCTAAATAATACTCATTAAAAGTGTACCCTGACGATAACAATATAACGATATGCATTTCTAACATTTATATGCTGGAGATTGGAGCAAATAAAAGACCCGAGAAACAAGCGGCTTTAAGACCCATTGAGGTGGGGTTTTTTACGAAAAAAGGGGGCAATAACCCAGATGAACCCGGTCCATTTGAAATATGATGGATGCTTCTCAAATCTACTTTTACTGATGCATACAAATACGTATATTTAGCGAGTTTAAGAAAATTTAACCACAAGTTTGTTACAGTTGTCCAGTTTCCTACCGAGAAAATAAACGCCTTTTGTGATCGATACTTATCTGTTTTTTATGTTCACATCACAGGTGGTTAGCGTGTTGCTATGATATTAATTAGTGAAAACATCATTTTGAATGATAAATAATCATATTATAACGAAAAATTATCTTTTCTGAAAAAAAAATTCACTATCAAATATATATATAACAAGGTATGCAACTCAAAATCACCCCAAAACGGGGTGCATCGCTTTGAACAGCCATATCTCCATCAATTGTGCAGCGATTTTCACGATCTCGGTCTTATTCAACGCAGAAAGGAATTTCCTTTCTGGAAATGTATATGTCTGGCAATATTTTTACAAATGCTGGGTCAACTTTTAAGAAATAACACGATACAAAACTCGCATGACCCAGTTGACAATGATCATGCGCAGACTGACTTGAGATACGCGTATGATCCTTTCAAAATCAAAAACCGCTTAAACCGTTATTATTTTAATGCAACTATCTTTGGCTGATGCAATTTGTCAGTTTAGTTTGTACCAAAATGGATGTTTTCCCCAAAGTTTTGGCAATCCAAATAACATCGATTTGCTCTTTTCAGATTAAAAGGCCAACAATAAGACAACGAGCGATATCATATGGGCCGTGCTCTGTGAAAATGGGGTTTAATGCATATGCGTAAAGATTAGAATATGCAATCCGCACAGGCTAATCAGAGATAGCACTTTACGCCTAAACTTAATTTTTGCTAAGAAGAGACTTTCTTGAAACAAAAAATATAACAGCATGACTTTCTTTAAACGAAATATATGATAAAAGCAGAATATGTCGTACCCGATTAGCCTGTGCTGACTGCACATGCTAATCTGGGACGATACTTTTGCACATGCATTAAACCCCTTTATCACAGAGCACGGGTGAAATATGTTTCGCTCTTTGCGGTCATAACACGGCAATCACGCAACACACGATGCTACACTTCAGATTAAAAAACGACATTCAAATTTCGATGCATTCCTGCCAAAACATAGCGCGATCAAGCGTTAATCAAATGTAAGAATGTCGCGTGTGTCGTATGGTGCGTCGCTTGTGTTGTATGGTGCGTCGCGTGTGTCGTATGGTGTGTCGCGTGTGTCGTATTGTGCGTCGCGTGTGTTGTATGGTGCGTCGCTTGTGTCATATGGCGCGTCGCGTGTGTCATATTGTTTGTCGCGTGTGTCGTATGGTGCGTCGCGTGTGTCGTATGGTGCTTTGCTTGTGTCGTATGGTGCGTCGCCTGTGTCGTATGGTGCCTCGCGTGTGTCGTTTGGTGCGTCGCGTGTGTCGTATGGTGCGTCGCGTAGATGGGCATGAGGCTACAATCTAACGGCATTCAACGTCCCACTAACAAAGGTGCAATATGTTTTTTATTCGTGTTGACATGTTTTTATTTGATATTGCCAGTAGACAAAACTAAACATTTTTGTAATTTGTGGCGAATTCTATTGTCTTGATCAAGATCCAACGCGTCCAATAACAATGCGTGTGTCCTTTTTTACAGTTTCATCACAGTGCTCCATATTTTCAGACTCCTCACTTCCCGCCCGTTTTCCAATGACCGTGTCGGACAACTCTGACCCTCACTAAGCCTATACTTAAATATTTCATCAACATTCTTACGGTCATGTTCGCCAATTCGCAGTTGTGGGGAATTCGTTTCCCCAGTGCCACGATTTCAACCTCTTTCGGGCCACTTCCGGTTAGGAATCTCCTCGCGCCCGCGCTCGGTGCTTCTCGCTTTGACGGATTGCTGTATGCAGCAGCGGATCCACTATCGTCGCCATATTTAAATTCATTCGGAATGCCTCTGATATCGGGGGCCAAACGAACGAAATTTGGAATACCAATTTCAACGCCGTCGTCGGTATTCAGCCAGTTTGTAAACGCGTCGCCTGTTGCTATCGTCAGACCGTTTCCGGCGGGCGCGTTCTCTGAAATGCAAGCGTCAAATAATGCAGACTCGCATCAAGCCAACATTAGCGTCATCATCAGCAGCAGCCAACTCGTCATCATCGCAACTGTCATCATCAGCGTCGGTTAAATCATCGTAATTAACGATTTTTATCATTATCAACAATTATATTAAGGCATTCGCGCAGTCTGGTCAGGAGCTCTGCTATCTGTTTTAACCCATTTATGCCTAGTGGACTCTCTCATCCTTATAAATTGGATAAAATTATTTCCAAAATTAGGGATGTTTAGTATATTTATTTTTTTACTTAGAATATTTCTTACATAAATTCCTTTCAGCAAACAGCACAGACTCTGATGAGACGCCGCATCATGATGCGGCGTCTCATCAGGGTCAACGCTGTGTTCCTAGCCCTTTTTTCTAGACGCTAGGCATAAATGGGTTAAAGACATGCACGATCCCGTGATCTCATTAGCAGAAAGGTTAGCTCCTGTTCAGACTAAGCGGATGCATAGGCTGGGTTTGAGCTACGCTCTCCACATATGACATAAGACCCATTTTCGCCTGACGCGGGCCAATGTCAGTGTATCATCGTGTAACTCAATAAACAATAAGCAGAGCAAATCAAAATATAGCTCACCGTATTCCGCCTCATCCGTTGGAATAGGAATCGCATGGACAACGCATCTTGATACGAGCAAAACTAACCAAAGCCAGGCCCCTTGTATCCACCATTATGAAGCGTATTGTCTCTGCGATGCGTCTGTTCGCTGGAACCTATTTTAATTCTGATCTCTTCGAGAGCTGTGTTAAGTGCACTGTAATAAGCAAAATAAAATTGAGCGTCGCTTCAGAAAAATGGTGCTTAATGCATGTGAGTAAAGTCTCGTTCCAGCTTAACTTGTGCAGTCCGCACGACCTAATCAGGGACAACACTTTACGCCTAGACTGGAATTTTGTTAAAAAAGACTTCCTTTATACGAAATTCCATAAAAGCGGAAAGTGTTGTCATCGATTAGCCCGTGCTGACGTCACAGACTAATCTGGAACGACACTTCACGCACGTGCATTAAGCCCCGTTTCCCAACGGGCGGCTCAATAAAGAACTTGAATTATTAGTACGCAGTGTTGATTATTGTACGCATTTTGTGCGTTATGGTTTTGATATGGGTGAGATTTAGAAAATGAGAAAAGTAACGGTGTCCCATGTGTTTCATCGTGCACTTATGAAATAATGTACGGATTATTGAATAACGAAGTACAAATGCGTAATTATGACATTTATATATTTAAATTGTAAGAACTTGCTTTACGTTATAGACAGCTGAATGATCGGACGATCTTTATTATTCTGTAGAATTTTTTTTCAAATTATAAACTGCATACTGATGGGACGATCTTAAACATTCCATTGATCTATATATAATAAAGCTGGGGAAAAACACGCTACCGGTAAATTACGACTTTGAATGCTGTTTGTATAGTTTTACCATATACAAACGTTATTGGTAAATGTATTTCATAAAGGTTACAGTATACTAAATAGGTTTGGCGTTCAATGCTCTACCCTCTAAAACATGGAACGCCGTTTATTTTAAGACACAAGTCTCTGTATGGGCACTTGCCATGACTTTATTTTTGAATAATTATGTGTGCATGTGGTAGGGAAAACGTTGTGGCATACTACAAATTCGCTGTTTTGCTTTTAAGTTGGAGACTACATGAGACTTTGACAGTTGGCGGAAAACCATCATCAACTGGAGAGAAGCCGGTAAAAAGATGCCATTAAAACAGTGAACGTTGATTCACGTCGAGTTCTCTCTTACATACCACATGACCTATCTTTGTTATTGTTTAAGTCAATGCGGCTTGGACTTCTCCTTAAGAATAGGTATGGTTATGAGGGTGTCTAGACGCAAAACTTTGACTTTATTTTTTGTTAAAGTAATAGCTTTCACATTGAATTTGTGAAGGAAATCTCTTAGTATATTGTGAACTTAATTGAAAAATCATCGTCAAACACAATTTTTCTGCAATCCATCACGTAAACTGTTAACTTCCATTTAAACACACAAGAAATATTTTTTTTAAATATATTCGGCGTTATTTGTTATAATAGGAGTTAGCAGCGAGCATGTATACATAAGCAAATAATTTAAGAACTAAAATATTTTTGTCCGCCGTATAATAATATTGTTATGTTATTGATTGCATAGATACATTTTTTAGTTAATACAACGAAGACTTGAAAACTATGTCGCTTACATGTGCTTATATAATTTATGTTGACCATCCCTGTTGGTATGAAACAAAAACAAAAGAAAGAAAGGAATTATTCTTCACATACATATCGCATACATATAGACATGCGAGAATGAACGACACATATTTGCGCTTTTAATTATAATGCCTTCCTCGTTAATAAGTATACTTACCTTCTCCAGTAGTTTTTAACGGTGCGAATATACGGCATTTACCGGTATGTTGTTTAAAAAAATAAAAAATAATCATACTTAATTGATACATGAATGATTTTCTTTAGTGTGTGTATATGTTTATACCACACTGTGCTATCAGCATATATACACTATTCTGTAGCGCAAAAATAATCGAGTACATTGTGACTGTAATGTCCTTAGTACAATTAGCAAACAAACTGGCAATCATTTAAATTCATATTTGCCATAGATGGAAACGAACAGTATGTTTTAGTGCGATTGTTTTCAAACTTCGTAATTCACATTATTAACATAGTCTATGTATGTCATACCTGATACTCGCACTGGCTATTCGACATAAAGACAATTAAATAACTCTCACTTACCTTCTCTGTATACCAGGTCAGTTTCCCAGTTTTTTTAATTTATTTATCTAAAACATGCAGTGAGTTAAGTGATGATTTCTGTTCCGGAGAAATACATATTCCATATTTATATCTCACTAACTCTTTGATCGACTAATCATCGACGGTATTGTATCTATTTTATAAAACTTATTAGATTCGCACCAACTCATTGCTCTATTAGCGGGTCAGAGAAAACAACATAATCGTTTAACCACGCCATATTGAATGAAGCGTCGCAAGTGTAAATTATTCTTCACGCGATGGTCAAGACAGTGACGGTTTGTCCTTTTGCTTTAATTAGTTTTCCACGCCTTCATCAAAACTGCGAGATTGTTCGTTCTTGCTGAATTATTCACGACAAATAATACTTTTACACAAGGTACACATGTATCATAATAATGTTTTTCTTAGAAACTCAGAAATAGAATACTAGTATGTCAAATGCTAGCAGTGTTACATTAATTAAAAACATGTGGGTGGATATGCACACATTTATTATAGATAGATAGATTTATTCGGCATATACATGTCAAATAATAACATAAACAATTTATCACATTTTGCATACGAACAAGATAAATTTAAAGCAAACACATATACTGAGCACTAAAAATATCACAGAACAAATTGAAATCATGAGGTATACATGCGTGTTACATTTACAATACCTTAATCAATTTCTCAAATGCTTAAAACATAATAAGTTTAGACAAACACATATATTTAGCATCACAGAATTAAAATTGACTCAATGAGGTAAACATTTGAGATACATTTACATACCTTAATAACATTTACAATTTTCACAAAGAAGTTTAAACCAAATTCAGCTTAAGACAATCACATACATTGAACACAAAAATATCACAGATTAAATTGACTTCATATGGTATACAATTAGAGGTACATTTACATTAGACTGTTTACTTATAGTTTATTTTAGTCTGATATAAGGACATGTACTGCCAGGAAAGCCATTGAAAGTCTTGCGAATTATTTCCAAAGGGGTCCTTTACATTACTGCTTCATACAGCACATAAACTAGATAGCAGCTAGCTATAGTCATATTATGTTAAATGGTTATTGAATTATTTTAAACTTTAGTTAGCATATCTAAAATTTACAAAATGTATATATGCGTACAACAATTTGAGCGAGCACATGATTATATAAACTCGTTACTTAACAGAGCCATGGGATATCTAAATACTTAAAATAAACAACACCGTCTGCTATGCTCAATCCCTAAAGGTACTTGTTAAGAAAATGTTTTTTGACTTCTTTTTTTTAATTTGAAGTGACTATTTATACATTGAATAGATTCTGGAAGAGCATTCCAGGTTAACACACCATTATAATAAACAGTTGAAGATGTCGCTGATTTTATGACAGGAACATAGAAATTACATTTGCTCTTTCGTGTGCAGTAGCTATGAACTTCAGATTTCTTAATAAAGTTTTCTTTCATATACACTGGACATTTGTCATAAAAAAAAATATGTACATGATTTAGACTCAGTTGTTTCACTCTATCATTAAGTTTTAATATTCCTAGTTTGTGAACATCTGAGCAGGTCAGTGTGGTTCTTGGTGGAACATTTAAAATGAATCGCACAACCTTGTTTTGTGTAATTTGTAATTTAGACTTAAGAGTTTTCCCCAAGTTATTATACCAGGCGGAACAAGCGTAGTCAAATAAGCATTGAATTAGTGAATTACAGAGGGTTTTCCTAGTGTTAAAATCCAGTACACTGTTGTGTTTATACATGAACTTAAGTCTCGAGTTGACCTTACTGATGATGTCGTTTGCACATTTATTACCTGACAGGGTGTTATCTAGAACATGACCTAAATATTTCACCGATTTTTGAGACTTTATAGTTTGATTATTACATATGAATGAGAAATTTTCGATCTTTTAATTTTCCGCTTACTTCCAAAAAGTATACATTCTGTTTTACCTATATGAAGAGACAACTTGTTGTCAACTAGCCAGTTATTGCAGTTTGCTAATTCACATCCTAATTTTTTACATATGACATTTGCATCTTGATGTGAGAAAATTATGGCGCTATCACCAGCATATAACAGTAGTTTGCAATCTTTGCTTATACATGTACTTATTTCCATGTCATTTACATAGCATAGAAAAAGAAGAGGTCCTAAAATACTACCCTGAGGGACACCACATGTAACTGTTTCCGAGTCTGAAAAAGTATCATTTACATGCATTGTTTGCTTTCTCCCAGTTAAGTATGGGTGAAACAAATCTACAGATTGAACCCCCATGGTCAAGTATTTTACACAGTATAGTGTGATCGACTGTGTCGAATGCTTTTTGTAAATCGAGCATGATCATGCCTGTGTATAACCCTTAAGCAGTTTGTGATTTGACGAAATCTGTAAAATGTACCAAACATGATTCAGTTGAGAAATTTGTTCTAAAACCTGATTAAAACTGATAAATTATATAATTTTTTCTCTAAAAAAGATTTAAATTGGTTATATACACACCTTCTAGTACCTTACTTACAATACATAAAATACTGACAGGTCTATAGTTACCTACATCAGTCTGGATATTTTTCTTAAAAAGAGGTTTTACTCTAGCAGCTTTTAGCTCTGTTTATCAACTATTGATTTATTTATAATACATTTAATAGGTAGTTTTAGAAAATTTGCCCCATCCTTAATAAACCGTGCTGGAATGTTGTCTAACCCAGTACTTTTCATAGGATTTAATGTTTTTTCTCTGATGGAACCTTGTTACTATAGTATTCTTTAAAGATACTAGATGAGGTTTTAAATACATTTGGGAATGCCGGTAGTTTGCTAACAAGCATTGATTCTCTGCTGTTCATCAACCTTCTGGGAGTGTGGCCGGGGAAACGTTCACACCCATGGCATAATTCACCGACGCATATTGTTCTCATTTATATTGTTTATGTAATATCTAGATAAGGTGAACGTTATCAATGCGTGGAATTTTTGAAGTAAAACAATAAAATAGCCCTACGGAATTGTGTGTGTTCCCAACAGTCTAATGACGTGCGTATTTGATAGTATATATACATAATATTTATTCGAAACGAAAACTAAATTCGATTGTTTTTAACGACCCAGCCGTTTGCGCTTGGTCTAGATTTCGAAAATAAGATCCTTTTACAGTACGTGCGATAATATGACATGCTTTACTAATGAACGTTGTTTAAGTCCCGTCATTGCGTTATAGAGATTTGATCTAATAATGTATTCTGTAAGGTGTGCAATCCGGCTAGTCAGAAGTAAAGATTTAATATGGGGAATTCTGTTAAGTTTGAGGTGCGGTTAATGATCTATATCGATATGATAATGTGTATTCTGTTAAGTTTGAGGTGCGGTTAATGATCTATAGCGATATGATAATGTGTATTCTGTAAAGTTTGAGGTCCGGTTAATGATCTATAGCGATATAATAAGGTGTATTCTGTGAAGTTTGAGGTCCGGTTAATGATCTATAGCGATATGATAATGTGAATTCTGTAAAGTTTGAGGTTCGGTTAATGATCTATAGCGATATGATAATGTGAATTTTGTAAAGCTTGAGGTATGGTTTATGATCTATAGCGATATGATAATGTGTATTCTGTTAAGTTTGAGGTGCGGTTAATGATCTATAGCGATATGATAATGTGTATTCTGTAAAGTTTGAGGTCCGGTTAATGATCTATAACGATATGATAATGTGAATTTTGTAAAGCTTGAGGTATGGTTAATGATCTATAGCGATATGATAATGTGTATTCTGTGAAGTTTGAGGTGCGGTTAATGATCTTTAGCGATATGATAAGGTGTATTCTGTGAAGTTTGAATTCCGTTTAATGAGCTATAGCTATATAATAATGTGTATTCTGTAAAGATTGAGGTCCAGTCAATGATCTATAGCGATATGATAATGTGTATTCTGTAAAGTTTGAGGTCCGGTTAATGATCTATAGCGATATGATAATTCGTATTCTGTAAAGTTTGATGTCCGGTTAATTATCTATAGCGATAAAATAATGTGTATTCTGTGAAGTTTGAGGTTCGGTTAATGATCTATAGCGATATAATAATGTGAATTCTGTAAAGTTTGAGGTATGGTTAATGATCTTTAGCGATATGAGTATGTGTATTCTGTAAAGTTTGAGGTCCGGTTAATTATCTATAGTGATATGATAATGTGAATTCTGTAAAGTTTGAGGTTCGGTAAATGATCTATAGCGATATGATAATGTCAATTTTTTAAAGCTTGAGGTATGGTTTATGATCTATAGCGATATGATAATGTGTATTATGTAAAGTTTGAGGTCCGGTTAATGATCTATAGCTATATGATAATGTGAATTCTTAAAGTTTGAGGTATGGTTAATGAACTATAGCTATATGATAATGTGTATTCTGTAAAGTTTGAGGCCCGGTTTATGATCTATAGCTATATAATAATGTGAATTCTGTAAAGTTTGAGATGCGGTTAATGACCTATAGTGATATGATAATGTGTATTCTGTACGGTTTGATGTGCGGTTAATGAGCTATATCGATATTATAATGCGTATTCTGTAAAGTTTGAGGCCCGGTTTATGAACTATAGCGATATGATAATGTGAATTCTGTAAAGTTTGAGGTCCGGTTAATGATCTTTAGCGATATTATAATGTGAATTCTGTAAAGTTTGAGGTTCGGTCAAGATTAGGAAATAAGCACAGTGCGTATTAACAGTTTCAAAGGAACATACAATGAATATACTAAATAATAATCCCACCTCCATCTCCGGTTCGTAGTAGTTCAGTAGCAGTGGAGGACTATCCCTCTGTCCTTAGACACACATTTTTCCTGGGACGTTCGGCCACACGTATTGAGCATCAGGCTATTAAGTTGTCCATTAGCTCTTGTTATCATCTGATGATAAAACATACAAATCTTTTGCCTCTTTTTTATTTGAGACATTCTATCAAATAATGTCCTTCGTTTACTCTTGTATTCGAAATTTTGTCCAGAACATACCTCAAAAGCGATTCCACAAGTGACCAGTTTCATGTGACATATCAATAATTTATAATGTGCATACATTTATCAAAAAAGCTTTTGTTAGAAGAAATGTGATTCTTAATCAATTGTTCAATAAACTTCATTGCAGCCTTGATAAAACTTACGTGTTCGTACCACGGATTGTATTTCTTTATATTCTGAAATGTCTATTTTTTGTTATGTAATGTTATGTTGTTATACCGAGAATAATGTGTGTATGTAGGCATGAAGTGTCTCTCTGTCCGTCCGTCCGTCCTTTTATCGCTACTCACGAAAAGTTAAAATAACTACAATAATGTTCACCATGTTGAAACGGTGTGTCGCGTGTAAACCCTTGTCTCTATCCCTTCAGCCAGTGTCATATTTAAGGGCTCAAAGGTCGAATTTCTACGAAATACGGTTTGTACAAACTGTAGCTTTTTCATTCAAATAAAATACTTTAATTCCCTTGTCACAAATTTGCACCAATCGGTAAGCATGTGTTGAAAAGCCTTTGTCAGTTGCTTTAATGTTAAGGTTATTCTTAAGTGTATGTTCGGAAATGTTGGGCTTTAAACAGCTTTTTGATGTTGTATTATCAGTTTAAATCGGCGATTTCAAATAAATATAACTAACAGGTTCAAGCTTACATGTAGCGTCACCGTGTAATACCTCTGGCTCGTGTCCCAGAGTCAAAGTAATTCTATATATGTTTTTAACAACTATGAAAAGTTTTCTTTGCAAGGGTTGCACGCGTTGCCGATATGCATCTAGTTACTTATTCGCGTGTTTATTGATCAACACTATTTTACATGTTCTGTGACATTGAAAGGGGAATTCGCGTCCTATGGACAGGTCAATATTTGTAAGATATCTTGTTTAGTTGGGCTAGCAATAAGTTGCGCTAAAAATGATACGCTAAACATAAGAGAGAATTACAGTGAAATATCGTGAATCAGACACAGTTTTACACTAACAGACTACGTGTGTGAAGTAAGCTTATTTAGCATGTTTAGCCTTAATTTGCGTAAGTTAAAAAACGCCAAGCACTTTTAACAAGCTTAATTGGTTATTCATTCATACATTGTATATCGTAGTATTGTAAAACAATATTAATCATGCAATAGAAATCATTGTTCACGTAATGCACACATTTTTCATCATGGTGCACGTTTGTAAATTGTTTACCATACGCGCTGTTACGCTTAAAATAGCTGACGACAATCGTGGGAAACCCGCTACATTGATAGCAACTAAGTCTTAAACACACATATCAGTTATAGCTTTGAATGAATGAATGAATCATTGATATGTTTAGAGTGTTATGAGTGAATCATAGAGCATAAGCACCACATTAACCCATTTATGCCTAGTGGACTCTCCCATCCTTCTAAAGTGGATCAATGTATTTCCAAAATTAGGGATGTCTAGTATATTTATTTCTATATTTAGACTATTTCTTACAGAAATTACTTAAAGCAAACAGCGCACACCCTAATGAGACACCGCATCATGCGGCGTCTTATCTGGGTCTACGCTGTTTGCCAAGTCCTTTTTCTAGAAGCTAGGCATAAATGGGTTAATCAAACATTAAGCACAATATTTTTGTCCAAATGTTGCATCATACTGACATCGTTAGTAGCGGTAATTTAAATGAAAGCATAATACGATATTTCGTTTGTACAGATTAATCGATTATATATAAAACGAACGAATAAATGCTCGTGGTAGTGATGAAGATCAGTAAAATGTTAGTTTGAAGCGCAAGTTAATAAGTAATTGTACATACGAGTATAAACACTTAGTTGACATGAAAAACAACTAAGGAAGTTGAACTAAGTCAATCAGTAAACACATGCACGTCGTGGTTAACAACAGGTTGCACTAACATAGTACTCAAAGCGCTGAAGGCACTGTAGGTGTTCGCTGTTGTATAAGTTTAGACGCAACTCAGTTTTATCAAAGCGCTAAAGGCACTGAATTTGTTCGATGTTGTAAAATCTTAGACGCCACTCAGTTTTCAAAATTATGTTATATAACCACAGCCCATTCAAATTTGTAAAGAGTGTGTCTTAAAACACAGGTCGATATGTGTTGGTTTTTTTCAAATCATTGATACAGCTAATCAGTGTGCACAGGCTAATCTTATTTGACATGCATTAAGTCCCTTTTTTCCTGAAAGCAGCCAATATGTACAGATTTCAATGATAAACACTTGACTAGCTGACGTTGTCTTACAAGCTGTTATATGCACACTTTGTACTGTACCAGTGAGAACAGGCAGATGCGGTGGTTAGAGCAGACGCTTTTAGCATTCGTCTGCTTAATTTTACTGCAGTTATCCACACAGGCAGTCACGGGTTAAGGTTCCTAGCGTAGCTAAGCCCATACTGATTTGCAAAATTGCGTCTGCATTTTTTTAGCTAACGTTCACAAATCAAAGCGCTGAAGGCACTGAATTTGTTCGCTGTTGTAAAATCTTAGACGCAACTTAGTTTTCAAAATTATGTGAAAGCTTTTTATATCGCAAGTTTGAAATGAACACAACCAATTCAAATTTATAAAGAGTGTGTCTTAAAACACAGGTCGAAATGTGTTGTTGTTGTTGATGTTTTCAAATCATTGATACAGCTAATCAGTGTGCACAGGCTAATTTATTTGACATAATAAAGCCCCGTTTTTCCTGAAAGCAGCCAATAAGTACAGATTTCAATGATAAACACTAGACTGGCCAACGTTGTTTTACAAGCTGTTTAATACTTTTGAATACATACACACTATGTAGTGTACTAGTGGGAACTATAAACAGGCAGATGCGGTGGTTAGAGCAGACGCTCCTAGCCTAGCATTCGTCGTCTGCTTAATTTTACTCAGTTATCCAGACAGGCAGTCACGGGTTACGGTTCCTAGCGTAGTTAAGCCTATACTGATTTGCAAAATTGCCTCTACATTATTGTATATAAAATTATCAATCTCGTCTTACAAGCTGCTAAACACTATACGTCATATACATCCACTGGCAGTGTACCAGTGGTGAACTATAAACAGGCAAATGTGGTGGTTATCTTACCTAGCAGACGCTCATAGCATTTGTCGTCTGCTGCAACAGGCAGTGGTTGTCTTTCCATAGCGTAGCTAAGGCTTCTAAGCACATACTGATTTGCAAAATTACTCTGTAACATTAGTGTGAGCTAACGCTCACACCAAAAATGGTCATATAGGGTTAGAACGTAATATTGCATATGTGATAATAATTGTAGCATCCATGTAACAATGTTAACCCGACCACGGTGTTGAAATGAAATAACTTCCAGAAGAATGGACCGGTGAGGAAATAATACAAGTTGTCGCACACAAGATATTGATAACTTTTACTATCACCATTATTTGTTTTTATACAATGGCATAAAAGGGTCATAGCAAATGTTTTATTTAACGGTCTCTATGACGTGCGCACGCGATAGGTATGACGTGCGCACGCAAAATGTATGACGTGCGCACGCGAAAGGTAAATCCATTTTGAAACAAATCACATGCTTTTCCAATTTTTTGATAATAAATGGCTTATTTGATACCTTTTATGACTGGTTAGCTATCGCGTGCGCACGTCATAGAGACCGTAAAATAAAATATGTCATATGTCCCCTTTATGCCACCGTACTTTTATGCATAGGTACGTAATTTATATTAGGCACCTATTTGTGTATAAAAGCTTAAAACAGGTTAAGATTTTGATTAAAAAAGACAAATATATTTGAACTATAAAACCGAGGCTTTGGTTGATATAAATGCTATTCGCATTATTCGCTAGACAAATGGCTCTTCCACAAAAGAGAAAAACAAAAGCCAAGTCCAAGAGGTAAATTACTCACTTTTTTTATATTAATGATCGTAAACTTAGTTTTTGGGACACGGGACATGATAGAGTAGATAAAAAGTTTATCCCTTTGCATTGTGAAAAAGTAATTTGAAAGAAAATAAAGATTTTTGTTCCCAAAAAAAGAAAACTGCATCACATTTCAATATAATAAAAATACCTAAAAGCATCGCAAAAAAGTGTTTGCTATTACAGCACGAAGAGTAATAGCTTTGCTTCAAATACTGAGATTTGAAAGTATTCAATGAAATATTAAGGAAGATAGAGCATGTTTGGTATGGGTGGTATGCATGATGTTGAGACACTGATTCGCGATAAAAGATACCTCGGAAATGGAGGTTTTTGACAAATTCGGCAATCACGGTGAAATGGTCAGATTTTTTTCCACAAGATGACGTGTCCTAATTGAATATGCCATGAAAAACACAATCATGTTCATATTGTAAAGGAATAAAAGAAATTGTGATTTATTGCCAGCTTACTTTAACACTATTCAACAAAGAATTTCAAATTTCTGGTTCACTAAAAACAATGTGTTAAAACTGTGAGGTGAGATTTTCATTTAGATGATTAGCTTTAAACAGTTCGTGAAAATGTGGCACCCGACTCTTCAAACATTTGGTTTTTCTCTCATACGTTAGTAAACTACAAATTAAACATGTTGTAACATAATAGATAATTCGAATAGAAAACTCGTTCTTGATTAAATTTACAATATATTCATTTTGTTGAAATATGCACTGATGGTGTTTATGGTGATTTTCGATGAAAGTTTCTCGTTTTTTAAATGAAATCTGCGGTTCTTTTTCAAATGTCATTCTTTGGGAGTTGATGTGCTTTACTACTTATCGGTAAAACAATGTTTCGAATGAAAAAAGAGGAAACAAAACATAAATGCAAAAAACAAAGAACTCTATTTAGTCAGTTTATTAAAAAGATTAAAAAAATATCATATTCAGTCGTTTTAAAAAATATTTACTTATTCAACAAATTAAGAATAATAAGCAAATATTTTAAATACGATCAAATATACAGCCTATTTATAAACTTTTTAAAACTATTTACCAGCCGTATGCGTCATTTTCCAGTTAGCGGGTATGCCCCTTTAAAGACCCCTTTCGGACGAACAAGAGTTACCCCCCGGAAACGCTGACCAGCCGCCGACTGCCTATCGAGCTTTACTAGTTTCGGTCGGGACTTTTAATTAGGGTCGGCCGTGCATGCATCCTACTTAGTCTATTTCTCGTATGCGTCATTTCCCAGTTAGCGGCTATGCCCCTTTCGACCAAACAAAAGTTCTTCCCCGGAAACGACCAAGTGCACGCTGACCTGCCGTCGACTGCCTGTCGAGCTGACCTAGTTTCGGCCGGGACTTTTAATTATGATCGGAGTCAGTTGCAGCCTGTTTAGCGTATTACGCGTCATTTTGCCTGTGAGTGGGTATGACCCTTAAAGGTCCCCTTTCATAAGAACAAAATTCATCCCCCGGAAGCGACCTAATGAACGCTGACCAGCCGTCGACTGCCTATCGTGATGAACTATGTTTTGGCCGAGACTTCTAATAAGGGTCGGCCGTGCATGCACCCTATTTAGCCTATTTCTCGTATGCATCATGTTCCAGTGAGCGGGTATGCCCCTTTAAGGGCCCTTTTCGGTCAAACAAGAGTTATCCCCCGGAAGCGACCTAATGCCCACCGACCTGCCGTCGACTGCCTGTCGGGCTGAACTAGTTTCGGTAATTTTAATTAGGGTCGGAGTCAGGTGCTGCATTTTTAGCGAATTACGCGTCATTTTGCCTGTGAGTGGGTATGCCCCTTTTAGGGCCCCTTTCGGACGACAAATTATCCCCCGGAAGCGACCTAGTGCTAGCTGACTAGCCGTCGACTACCTATCGAGCAGAACTTGCACCGACTGGGACTTTTAATTGGTGTCGGCCGTGCATACAGCTTATTTAGCCTATTTCTCGTATGCGTCAATTTCCAGCGAGCGAGTTTGCCCCTTTAAGGACCCCCTTTCGGACAAACAAGAGTTATCCCCCGGAAAAGACCTTGTGCATGCTGACTAGGCGTCAACTAGCAGTTGAGCTGACCTAGATTCGTTCGGGACGTTTAATTAGAGTCGGAGTCAGGTGCAGCCTATTTACGGTATTACGCGTCATTGTCTCTTTTAGTGGGTATGCCCCTTTAAAGGCCCTTTTCGGACGATGAAGAATTATCCCGCGGAAGCGACCTGGTCCAATCTGACCAACCATCAACTGCCTATCGGGCTGAACTAGTTTCGGCCGGGACTTTTAGTTAGGGTCGGCCATGCATGCAGTCTATTTAGCCTATTTCTCGTATGCGTCCTTTTGTTTGAGAGGGTATGCCCCTTTTAGGGCCCCTTTCGGCCAAATAAGAGTTATCCTCCGGAAGCGACCTAGTGCACACTGATCTATCGTCAACTGCCTGTCGGGCTGACCTAGTTTCGGACCGGGATTTTAATTAGGGTCGGAGTCATGAGCAGCTTACTAAGTGTATTGCACGTCATTTTGCCTGTACGTGAGTATTCCTCTTTTATGGCACCTTTCGGACGATAAAGAGTAATCCCCCGGAAGCGACCTAGTGCACGCTGACCAGCAGTCGACTGCCTATCGGGCTGAACTTATTTCGGCCGGGAATTTTAATAAGGGTCGGCCGTTCATGCAGCCTATTAAAACTTTTTCTCGAATACGTCATTTTACAGTCAGCGGGTATGCCCTTTTAAGGGCTCCTTATGGCCAAACAAGAGTTATCCCCCGGAAGCGACCTAGTGCAGGCTGACATGCCCTCGACTGCCTATCGGGCTGACCTAATTTTGACAGGAACGTGTAATTGGAGTCAGAGTCTGTTGCAGCCTATTTAGCGTATTAAGAATTATTTTTCATGTGAGTGGGAAGGCCCCGTTAAAGGCCCCTTTCGGAAGAACAAGAGTTATTCCCCGGAAGCGACCTAGTGCACGCTGACCAGCCGTCGACTGGCAATCGGGCTGAACTAGTTTTGCCGGGACTTTTAATTAGGGTCGGCCGTGCATGCAGCCTATTTCTCCTATTTCTCGTATACGTCAGTTCCCAATGAGCGGGTATGCCCCTTTAAGGGCCCCTTTCGGACGGACATGAGTTATCCCCCGGAAGCGACCCAGTGCACGCTGACCAGCCATCGACTTCCTATCGTGCTGAACTAGTTTCGGCCGGGACTTTTAATAAGGGTCGGCCGTATATGCAGCCTATTTAGCCTATTTCTCGTATGCATCATTTCCCATTGAGCGGGTATGCCCCTTTAAGGGCCCCTTTCGGACAAACAAGAGTTATCCCACGGAAGCAACCTAGTGCACGCTGACCTTCCGACGACTGTCTGTCGAGCTGATCTAGTGTCGGTCGCGACTTTTAATTAGGGACGGAGTCATGTGCAGCCTATTTAGCGTATTGCGCGTCATTTAACTTCACACACGTGCTTTCGTATTGGAATGCGCCTACCATCTATCAACTTTGTCAAAGTTTGATAAGATTGAATGGTAGTCATTATTAAATATTTGCGTTGCTTAATTACGTTACGCTTGTTTCGATGACTTGCTACCAAAAGTATATATTGTTTCCCATGCAAACGTTCCTCCTCCTCCTCCTCCTCCTCCTACTACTACTACTACTACTACTACTACTATTACTACTACTACTACTACTACTACTACTACTACTACTTCTACTACTACTACTACTACTACTACTACTACTACTACTACTACTACTACTACTACTACTACTACTACTACTACTACTACTACTACTACTACTACTTCTACTACCACTACCACTACCACTACTACTTCTACTACTACTACTACTATTACTGCTACTGCTACTACTACTACTACTACAACTACTACTACTACTACTACTAATACTAGTACTACTACTACTACTACTACTACTACTACTACTACTACTACTACTATTACTACTACTACTACCACTACTTCTACTACTACTACAACTTCTACTACTACTACTACTACTACTACTACTACTACTACTACTACTACTACTACTACTACTACTACTACTACTACTACTACTACTACTACTACTACTACTAGTACTACTACTACTACTCCCACTACCACTACCACTACTACTACTACCACTACTACTACTACTACTACTACTTCTACTACTACTACTACTACTACTACTACTACTACTACTACTACTACTACTACTACTACTACTCCTACAACTCCTACGACTTCTAATTCAAATTCTTTTACTGCTATTACACGTAACCTGATTATTACATTCTGCTTTGAATAGCATTTCTTTGAATTACAATATCGTTCAATTCTGTACAAATACCCCTGCGTGCTTGTCACATTTCCATTTCAAAACGCATACCCGCTTAAAGTTGAGCTGACCTAGTTACGATAAGCTATGTTTAAAAAACCCTGCATTTTCTCTTTATCCTATTACTCCGATTACTTGTATACGTGCTTACAGTTTAAAGCTGTATGTCGTATAGGTATATCATGTTAATCTGTGCATTGGTAGAATGAGACGACCAGGTTATTTTTAAACTACTCAGATGTGTTTTGTGGTATGTTCTAATAATACAGTTTAAAGCTACCCGCTTACAGTTTTAAAGCTGTATTTCATTTCGGTATATCATGTTAATCTGTGCATTGGTAGTTGTTGTTTAAGTTGATTGGATTGTTAACAGCAAATACATGCGAGCACTACATTGCAATAGTATTATTGTACTATAATCAGAAAATATATGTAACTAACACAGGTGTTGTAACTTACAAAGTCAATTGATTTATATATAAAACTCACTCAAATACTGAATCTTCAAAATAATGGATATAGTATATGATATATATCTATGTTGGATATGAATTAT